>NC_143578.1:2332327-2514439 GCF_048544385.1 Mastigoproctus giganteus
TTGCATAGGGTGACCCATTGGTAGCTCTTATTATTATCATCCACATGGTGCAAGGAAGCCTGAGGCTTATGCTGCACCAGCCAAAAATAATTCCCGAGTTACTAGAGAGAGAGAGAGAGAGAGAGAATATAATATCCAGCTCAGGTTCATTGTCCTCTGTACTTATTCCCAGGGGTTCACATCTGGTGAGTATAGTCTTGGTACACCCAGGGTCCTGAGCTGGATATCTTGGTGATTCCCTTCTACTTCTGACTCTTGTTCTCTCAAGATAATTCAGAAATTTTTTTTTTTTTTTGGCTGGTGCAGCATAAGCTTCAGGCTTCCTTGCACCATATGGCTAATAATAATACTGATAAGAAGTAAAATTAAAACTCAACTGCTCAGATTGCTTTCCCCAGGACTTCTCCCCCACCCCCACATTGATCTTGGTAATTAGCATTACATTACTTTCTACTGGTAGAATTTGCTCTTTACAGTTGTATAGAGCAATAATTGCTAGGCCAGGATAGCTCTGCTTGTGTCCTGTTCTATGTGTCTGCAATTCTGTCTGTTAGTGTTAATGCTGTCGATTGTCTTTAGATTAGGCATTATATATATAGTTGAATAACTGAGGGTTTGGCCATTGTCACTGCCAACTAACTTTGGTGTGTGTGCACACTTGTGCTACCCTACCTTCACATTTGAAAAACATGAGTTTTAATGAACAAATTAATAAGATGTAGTTCTGCCCTTTCTAGTGACACTGTTGAACCACTGTGCACCTTGGAGCACCTTTGATGCTTTCCTTGAAAAAGGCATTAGGATAGCCATTCCTCCTTCTCAATGCACAATAAGTCACTAGTTAAGCTGTAGAGGAGGGTTATTGGCCACTCCATCCAGTTCATTCCAAAGGTCTATCAGATTCAGGGTCTGGATTCTTTCTTTTCCTCAGTTCAACTTTTTACAATGCTTTCTGTATGGGATGGAGCATTATCCTACTGAGACATGGAAGGAGCCCATTTCAGAGAACATGGGCACCATGGATTTGTTCAAGGTTTTTTGATACTGCAGCCAGGTATGATGAGAATCCGTACCAAGAAAGCAGCCCTATACCTAATCCTGCCTCCTTTGAATTTCAATGTGGGCACAATTTCTTAGGCATTCTCAACACTCCCCCCCACAATGGGCTAGGTACCACAGCAGTACCAATTGTTGGCATGATGCAGGATTTGTGATTAACAGTTCTGCCATGAAACCCCCCTGCATTGCAGCATTTCTGTAGATATAGCTCAATCACTTGGTTTGTTATTTATTTTCACCACTTTCTTTATGAAAAGATGTTTCTTTGAATACATATCTACATCTCTGTTGTTCAATCTTTTCCCAATATTGGTTTCACTTGATTTTGGGAAGGTTCAGATGTATGGCATTTCACGATTAAGCAAATTTCATGATTAAGCAAATTGCCTCTATTCATTTTTCAGTTTATATCTCCCCTGCCTGCACACCTTTAAATCCTGTTCCTGTACTTCTGGTTTACACACTTCTTTATATCAGGTAAAGTATCCGATACTTCTGTTAGAATGAGCTATTCTTCATGTACTAATGTACACTGAGTGATCACTGAATTATGACCTCCCCTATGAAAACTGAATACGACCCATTGACCACATGAGATATGAGAGTGCAGAGCTAGTCAACCTACGTAACATAGATAAGGTGTCAAGTGGTTCAGTAGGTAGTAAAATTCCAAGTGTGATGGGTAAAAGGAAGGATTTATCGGACTTTGATAAAGGACAGATTGTGGGAGATCGAGCTTGTGCCTCGATTTTCCAAACTGCTGAATTGGTGGGGTGTTCGAGAGCCGGCATTGTTAAAGTATACCAGGACTGGCGTCAAAATACGATCCGATAACAAAACTGCAAAGGTCAGCAAAAGGTTGAGCGCTGGGTCCAACAACTTGTACAGGTGAACAGGTGCAGCACTGTTGAAGAGTTGACTACCCAATACAACATGGGCCAACCTGGAACAATATCTGGCATGACCATGTGTCCCATGCTCGCACCTATGGGCTATACCAGCAGACGACTCCTACAGCATCCTCTCCTAACCAAGGTTCATCGGCTTTACGCCAATGAACCTTGGTTAGGAAAGGAAGACTCGCCTGGTGCAAAGAGCATGCATGTTGGACTTTAGAAGACTGTAAGAAGGTGTGCTGGTTGGATGAGTCATGTTATTTACATCCACACTGTGGATGGTCATGTACGGATTTGGTGCCAGCAACATGAGGCTTTTCATCCATCATGCATGGTATCAGAAGTGCAGGCCGGTGGAGGTGGTTGTATGGTGTGGATATGTTTTACTGGCAGGAACTTGAACCCCTGGTTCATGTGGAACAGCGTATCACTGGTCGCCGCTATTGCCAACTGGTTGCTGACTGTGTACACCCCACAATGTTACACTTTTTCCCGAATGGCAATGGTGTCTTCCAAGATCACAATGCATCGAGCCATCAGGCACTTGTTGTGCAGGAATGGTTTGAGGAATGCAGTTCTGACTTCCAGCATATCGACAGTCCTCCAAACTCACCCGATATCAATCCCATAGAGCACTTGTGGGACGCTATGGAAAGGCATATCAGGCATCTGGATACACCAATTACCTCCATACCTGCATTGCCAACCTCATTACACACAACTTGGCTGGCCATACCTCCTGATGCTTCCGACATCTTGTTGAATGAATGCCACATCAGGTATCTACTGTACTGAGGGGAGGACCTAAGTATTAGGTAGGTGGTCATAATTCAGTGTATATGAAGAATAGTGTAATATTATATAATTAGCTTAATTAAGCTAATTATATAAATATTCTAATATAAGTGGTGGGGCTATTAAGTAATGAGAGTTTGCAATAAAATAAATATAATGAAATAATTCATACCTTACAAATTATACCCTACAAAATAATATGCCTTGGGCTTGCACACAGGGTTCCATATGTTTTTCCCAACCACAAAAACATTTCTGGAAGTCATCTTCTATAAGCCCCTTTAAAACTTTGATCATTTTTTTTTTTTTTTTTTTCAGTATGTCTTCAATGGACTAAAAAATGGGTTCCCTTAAGTACATTTTTTCAGTTTTGGGAAGAGGGAAAAAAAAGTCAAGGGGCTAGGTCTGGTGAGTAGGGTGCATGTTCACAAACAGGGATTTGTTTTTGGGTAGAAACTGGCAAACAGAGAATATGCTGGAGCATTGCCTTGATAGAGCATAGTCCAGAACTCTTTGTTTTGAATATTTTTTTCAAACAACCTTGTTAGAACTTCAATATAGTATGTGTGATTGACAGTCTGATATAGTATGAAATTAGCCAGAATAATTCCTTTAATATTTAAGAAACAAGAAGTGTGGTTCATTTTTGATTTTGACATTCTTGCCTTTTTTGTTGTCTTCCATTGCACTGTCTGTCTTTTACTTTCTGACTTGTACTGGAACAGTCAACTTTCATCGCATGCAATTACAGTACTCATGAAGTGTGAATATTCTTCCTTTTTTTTTTTTTTAAAACATTTTCACAAACTTGGAGTCTTCTCATTCTTTGATCTACATTCAAAATTTTTAGCACCATCTTGGTGCACACTTTTCTCATGCTACCTACTTATTTTCAGTTAAAATTTGTCTAACTTTTGCAACCATTCTAATGCTTAAACAACTATCACATCTAATCAATTTCCTTACCTGGTTCATATTTTCATTAGTTTTCATGGATACCAGATGTCCTTATTGTTTGTCTTCCACATTTTCTCTTCTGAAAAATCTTTTATGCTGTCCAAATACACACGCTCTTGACAGTATCTTCCCCATAAATTTGACATGACTTGTAGCTTTCAGTTGGTGTTTTCTTTAATATTGTTAAAAATATGAGGTTGATTTGTTTTTCAATTCTTTTTTATGTCATTTTTCTAGGAAACTACAAAAACAAAGTAATGAAAACCTGTCTCACTGCAAAATGTGAATGAGCATGTAGGAACTTGAGACAATTAGGGAAAGGTTCAAGATCAACTGCTGTCTTTGTTTCACAGGTGGTGCTTGGTGTGTAGTGGCTGTATGTGTTGTCTCATTATTCAATAGCCATACCTTGTTTAATGATGCATTAGCAGAGGCAAGAAAGCTAGCTTATGCAGCATCAGCCAAAAAAAAAAACGCTCCCATTTCACCCCTCCATTCTTTCAAAATACCTGTCCAGCTCAGCCTTAAATTTATTTAGGCTACCAACTTCCACAACTAAAAATGGAAGTCGGTTCCACCAATCAACTACCTGCTGGCAATAGGCAAACTTCTGCACATCTATCCTACGACTGTCTTTCCTCAATTTGAATTTTGCCCTCTCAGGTAATTATTCTGAGCAAGAGGAAGATTTCCATTAGCATTGAGCATGCTCAAACCATTCACGGTTTTATACACATCAATCGCATCACCTCGCAGGTGCCTAGTCTCCAGACACTGTAATCTGCAAAACTTAAGCATTTCTTCGTAAGAGCAACCGCTTTATTCCATTCACTAATCTTGTTGCCCTTCTCTGAACTCGTTCCAGCAGCTCTACATCCTTCTTGAAATGAGGACTCCAGACCTGTATACAGTACTCAAGGTGTGGCCTGACCATTGCCTTATACAAGGGAATAATCACCTCCTTATCCATGCTAGAAAAATTGCTCTTTTATCATTGACAAGACACCATGAGCTACTCTTGTAGCCCGTTTGCACTGCTCAGAGAACTTCATATCTGCCTGCACAATTACCCTCAGGTCCTTTTCATTATCTAGCTTACTGCCAGAGTTGAATACAGCAACCACAGAGTTGATACGTTGCTCTGGGGTTGCTGTTTCCCATATGTAGTACTTTACATTTGTCAATGTTAAACTTCCTTGGTCACCTCTCAGCCCATCTGCTCAACCTTTCCAGATCCTGTTGCAGCAGCATAACGTCAGTAGTGTCCTTAACAACCCTGCCAACCTTTGTATCGTCTGCAAACTTAGACATTAAGCTTGTTATTCCATTGTCAATATCATTTATAAATACAGAAAACAACAATGGACCGAACACTCAACCCCAAGGGACTCCACTAATAACATCAGTCCACGATGAGCAGTGCCCATTGATTACCACTCTGTCTTCATCCCCTCAACCATCCCTTTATCCATAGCAGCAATTTGCCTCCACTGCCACACTGCTCTAATTTGTGCAGCAGTCTTCCATGTGCAACAGTATCAAAAGTCTTTCTAAGATCCAAATAAATAATATCAAAGTTATTTCCTGCATCCAGTTATTTTGTGACTTCATCATAGTATCCAATCAAATTGGTCAGGCAAGACTTTCCCTTAACAAAACCATGCTGTGTCTGAGCTATAACTGAAGTCTTGTCTAGATGATCCTGCAGTGCTTCTTTATTCAGTGCCTCCATTAATTTTCCTGGAACAGAAGTTAAACTTACAGGTGTATAATTACTTGTGTCAGCCTTTGATCCTCCTTTGTAAATTGGGGTCACACATGCACATCTCCAGTCTATGGGTATCTCCCTGAGTCCAAGGAAGCTCTCATAATTATGGCTAAGGGTTGCTTACTTCCTTTGCTGTCTCCTTTAATATAACTGGATAGATCCCATCCACCCCAAGTGCCTTTCTTGTGTTTATCTTTAGCAATTTATCGAGTTATTCAGCGAGGGGAATGCCAGAGGTGTATTCATCTCTGGCAGTAAGCTAGAGAATCTTGTAATAACTGAGAGTAAAGTGGAGGAGAAATTGTTGAAGATAAACACAAGAAAGGCACCTGGGGTGGATGGAATCTATCCAGTTATATTAAAGGAGGCAGCAATGGAAGTAAGCAAACCCTTAGCCATAATTATGAGAGCTTCCTTGGACTCAGGGGAGGTACCAATGGACTGGAGATGTGCAAATGTGACCCCAATTCACAAAGGAGGATCAAAGGCTGACACAAGTAATTATAGACCTGTGAGTTTAACTTCTGTTCCTCGAAAATTAATGGAGGCACTGGTTAAAGAAGCACTGCAGGATCATCTAGACAAGACTTCAGTTATAGCTCAGACACAGCATGGTTTTGTTAAGGGGAAGTCTTGCCTGACCAATTTGATTGGATACTATGATGCAGTCACAAAAGAACTGGATGCAGGGAATAACTTTGATATTATATACTTGGATCTTAGAAAGGCTTTTGATACTATTGCACATGGAAGACTGCTGCACAAATTGGAGCAGTGTGGCATTGGAGGCAAATTGCTGCTAGGGATAAAGGGGTGGTTGAGGGGGAGAAGACAGAGTAGTAATCAATGGACACTACTCATCGTAGACTAATGTTATTAGTGGAGTCCCTCAGGGTTCAGTATTGGGTCCTTTATTGTTTTCTGTATTTATAAATGATATTGATGATGGTATATCAAGCTTAATGTCCAAGTTTGCAGACGATACGAAGGTTGGCAGGGTTGTCAAGGACACTACTGACACTATGCTGCTGCAACAGGATCTGGAAAGGTTGAGCAGATGGGCTGAGAGGTGGCAAATGAAGTTTAAAATTGACAAATGTAAACTACTACATATGGGAAACAGCAACCCCAGAGCAACATATCAACTCTGTGGTACTACACTGACAGTGGTAGAGAATGAAAGGGACCTGGGGGTGGTTGTGCAAGCAGATATGAAGTTCTCTGAGCAGTGCAGACGGGCTGCAAGAGTAGCTCATGGTGTATTGTCAATGATATATAGGAATTTTTCTAGCAGGGATAAGGAGGTGATTATTCAGTTGTATAAGGCAATGGTCAGGCCACACCTAGAGTACTGTATACAGGCCTGGAGACCTCATTTCAAGAAGGATGTAGAGCTGCTGGAACGAGTACAGAGAAGGGCAACAAGATTAGTGAATGGAACAAAGGGGTGCTCTTACGAAGAAAGGTTTAAGTTTTGCAAATTACAGTGTCTGGTAGAGTGCGAAGTGATCTGATAGAGGTGTACAAAGCCTTGAATGGTTTGAGCATGCTCAATGCTGATGGGATTCTTCCTCTTGCTCAGAATAATCACCTGAGAGGGCATAAATTCAAATTGAGGAAAGATAGATGTGTGGAAATTTGCCTTTAGCCAGCAGATGGTTGGTAGGTAGAACAGACTTACATCCCTTGTCGTGGAAGTTGATAGCCTAAATAAGTTTAAGGCTGGGCTGGGCAGGTATTTCGAACGAACAGAGGGGTGAAGTGGAAGTGGTTATTTTTTATTTATTTATTTTACTTTAATTTTTTTGGCTGATGCTGCATAAGCTTGCTTTCTTGCATCAAATGCCTCTACTAATGCTAATTTCTCCCCCACTTTACTCTCAGTTATTACAAGATTATCTAGCTTACTGCCAGAGTTGAATACACCTCTGCCATTCCCCTCCTTGAATAACTCCTCATGTATGAATGTAGATGCAAAATACTCATTTCGTTTGTTAGCCACCTGAGCAGGATCATCAAAAGTTGAACCATCTATATCCAGTTGACCAATCTGATTCATCCCTTTCAATCTAGAGTTTACATAGGTAAAGAACTCTTTTCTGTTTTTCTTTGCATCCTTTGCCAAGGATTTCTCATAATCTGCATTTGCCTGCCTAATCTCCTTTGTGACTTGGTTACAGACCAGCTTATATCTATCATAGGCTTCCATGTCACCGATTAATTTATTTGTATCCCATGCATTTTTCTTCTCTGCCATGTGTCTCATTAGTTCATCTGACATCCATTTAGGCCTAAACCTTGAACAGTATTTCTTAGTTGGTATGTAAAGCCTAATAGCTTCCAAGATAAGTTCTTTGAGTGCTTCCCATTTTGAATTTGCTTTTGGTAACATCATCAGTTGGTCCCACTGTATAGAACTTAAATACTGTCTCAGACCATTGTAGTTGCCTTTATGAAAGCAAAAACCCTTCCCTTTACCCGTGATGATAGTTACCTCTTTGAGTAAATCCCACTTCAGCATGCTGTGATCACTGCCACCTAGTGGTTCTTTTAGCTGCAGATTCTTAATGCTTGAAGAATCACTACTGTTAATCAGATCAAGTGTATTACTCCCTCTAGTTGTCTCCCGAACATGCTGATGTAGAAAACAATCATCCAATAAATCCCCAAAAGCCTTGCTGGTGTGTGAGTGACGAACCAAATTCCAGTCAATATCTGGGAAATTAAAACCCCCGATTATAATACTCTCTGATTTACTGGCCCGCTCTATTTCCCCTGTACAGTTTCTTATTATACTCATCGGAGTCATTAGGCCTATAGCACACTCCTACTCTCAATTTTTGATCTCCCAATGGTTATGTCACACCAAACTGACTCGACACTGCACTGTCCAGTGATGTTGACTGGCTTCAGTTCCATGGATTTTATGTGTTTCTTAACTAATAGCATAACCCCTCCTCCCTTCCTATCCTGTCTATCCTTTCTGTACACATTGTACTCTCCAAATTCCAGTTCTGCATTCCTTATATCTGTGTGACACCACGTCTCTGATATCCCAACAATATCTACCTTTGATGTTTTGAGCAATACCTCAAATTCATCAAATTTATTTACCAAACTCCTAGCATTGATGTACACACATGTAGCTGTTCCTATTCTTAGCTACCCTAACAGAACCCATTTGTTTACTTGTACCGCAATGACTCCCAGCAGTTTCTGAAACATCCTGCATCTTGTTTTCCAGGCTGCTGCTCATTCCAATAGAAGCAGTTCAAGAATCACTTTCACCTCTGCGAGTGGCTACTGTTAATCTATTAGTCCTTGTATTCCCCCCCCCCCAAGCTAGCAGTTTTCTGACCCACCTAACACTGCCTCGATAGCATCACCAAATATTCTTGCACCCTTTCTATTTAAGGGTATGCCATCCCTGTAGAAGCAGTGTCTCCTGTTAACAAATACAGACCAGGCTGGAAAAAATTTTACCCCTTGAGCCTTGCACAATCTTTCTAGGTATATGATGAGATGCCTTGTCGAATTGATCGACAAGGCTCTCATCATATACTCCCTCCTATCGTGTCTGGGCAGAATTGCAGACACTTTCAAATTCAACCCTAATTCACGGCCTTTTTTCAACAGTGAACTGTTTTTCATACAAGACTTCCCCTTGACAAAACCATGCTGTGTCCGAGCTATAACTGAAGTCTTGTTTAGATGATCCTGCAGTGCTTCTTTAACCAGTGCTTCCCTTAATTTCCCTGGAACAAGTTAAACTAACAGGTTGATAATTACTTGTATCGCCCTTTGATCCTCCTTTGTGAATTGGGATCACATTTGCACATCTCCAGTCCATGGGTACCTCCCCTGAGTGCAAGGAAACTGTCTTAATTATGGCTAAGGGTTTGCTTACTTACAATATTGTGAGTTGCTCTATTCCTGTGAACATGACGCCCCGAAAAGTTTTAGTCCGACTTAAGAATGCAGTGAATAATCCCCTCCCCCATATCCATTAAACTTTTTAGACCCCTAAATTTAACTTTAATGTCAAACTACTGGACCGAAGAAAATAATCGGTCCATAATTTTATGGACCGATTATTAATTTTATTCTTAATTTTATGTCAATCCACTTAATGGTTTCCTTGCTGCCAGAGGTATGGTGTTTGAAGACAGAAGTCTTGAGCACTCAATGTTGAGAATGAGGGGTCTGAACACTACGGTTCTGACAGTGGGGAACCCACATTGTAAAATTGATATCGCCTTCCCAAAGAATTATTAGTGTGTTGGACCAGGAAAGTTGTTTGGAAAAGAAGCTTTCTATATCTAAAATAAAGGTAATCCCTGTTGTTTCATAAATTAATTAATAGCATAACCCCTCCTCCCTATATTGTCTATCCATTCTGTACACATTGTACTCCCGAAATTGCTGACCGGGCTAGCCAGGTGGGTAAAGTGCCTGCCTGGCAACCCAAAGGTCATGGGTTTGAATCCCGCCTCGGGCTTGGATCAAAGTACGACAAAAACCTTGGGAGGTGCATTATGGCCACAGAAGCCGATGCACCAACAACTACAAAAAAAAAAAAAAAATAATAAATAAAACTCCCCAAATTCCAGTTCTGTATTCCTTATATCTGTGTGACATCACATCTCTGATATCCCGACAATATCTGCCTTTGATGTTTTGACCAACACCTCAAATTTATTTACCAAACTCCTATCATTGGTGTACATGCCAAATATACATGCACCTGTTCCTATTCTTAGTTACCCTAATACAACCCATGTGTTTATTTGTACCACAATGACTCCGAGCAGTCTCTGAAATTCCCTGCATCTTGTTTTCCAGGCTGCTGCTCATTTCAATGGAAGCAGTGCAAGAATCACTTTCACCTCTGCCAGCAGCTACTGTTAATCTATTATTCTGCGTATCCCCCTCAAGCTAGCAGTTTTCTGACCCACTTAACCACCGCCTTGATGGCATTAGCAAATATTCTCCCACCCTATCTATTTAAGTGTATCCCATCCTTGTAGAAGCAATCTCTCCTGTTAACAAGTACAGACCAGGCTGAAAAACATTCTGCCCCTTGAGCCTTGCACAGTCTTTCCAGGGCCAAATTGATTGACAAAGCTCTCATCATATACTCCCTCTATTTTGTCTGGACAGAATTGCAGGCACTTTCAAATTCAACCCTAATTCACGGCTTTTTTGTTTCAACAGTGACCTGTACTTGTTAAGTGATTCCGCCGGTCTCCTACTCTTAATATCATTAGTGCCACAAATTTAAACATATACACCAACCGTGTATAACTG
The DNA here is from genome assembly GCF_048544385.1 of Mastigoproctus giganteus. Lineage (NCBI taxonomy): Eukaryota > Metazoa > Arthropoda > Arachnida > Uropygi > Thelyphonidae > Mastigoproctus > Mastigoproctus giganteus. The sequence continues at coordinate 2,343,110 of NC_143578.1, forward strand.
ATTTAATAGTAAAATAAAATGATACAAAAGACTGTAAAATAATATTTACAAAAATATGATTATTTACAAAAAACTAATATACAACAAAAATAAAATAAGTAAATAAGTTAAAATGCATTAAAATATATTAAAATTAAAATGGTTATTAGAGATAGTGTGGAATTTGTGAACCTTGTATGGAGTCAAGATATCGGAGAGGACGAGATGATGATATCATATCATTATTCACATGTATCCCCATAGCACATGGGGTAGAATGTGTGAAGTTGGCTTTACAGAAGGATAATACCTTAAGTGCTAGATCCCACCTAAACATAGAAGATATATTGTGCTGTTGAATTATGTCTTTCCAGTACAACCTTGGTTTTCCAAGGAGTGATGTATAAACAGGTTCATGGCACAGCCATGGGTTCTCCAATCAGCGCCATTGTTGCAAATCTGGCTATGGAGAAACTAGAGAATAGGGTTTTTGCGAGATTGGAGTTCCCTATGCGTAAGTGGAAACGATATGTTGATGACACGTTTACTATTGTAAAGAAGAGGAGAGAGGAAGATGTGGTCTCGTTTCTCAATGGTTTTTCCCCCTTTATAAAATTCACCTCGGAGGTAGAAATAGATGGTACCCTCCCATTTCTGGACATAATGGTATATAGGGAAGCCCCCAGACTTAGAACTAAGGTTTATAAGAAACCAATGTGTAGTGGCCAGTACACACATTATAGGACGGCACAGACTGCCCAACATAAAAATAGTGTGGCCAGAGCACTTTTGGGTAGGGTGAGGACACATTGCAGCACCTCTGAGGAGGGGGAGAAGGAAATTAGGCAAATAATGACGGATCTTATGAGGTACGGTTACCCCCAGAGGGTCATTGATAAATACAATAGAGAGGATGAGCCCAATCAGGTAGTTCGCCTGTACCGCTTACCACAGTATGTTCCCTGCTATCCGGGCCTGTCGGATCGCATTGCGAGGATGCTTTGCGATTTTCAGACATGCTGTGTGCAGCTCCCGGGCCGGAGGTTGCACACAGTAGTGTCGCAGGTCAAAGACCCCATTACTAGGGATTCTAGTAGTGGGGTCGTATATGAGATCACATGCCCGGATTGTGGGGAATGTTACGTGGGGAAGACAGGACGGTGTCTCAAGGACCGACTGGTGGAACATTCAAGAGCGATACGGACCGCAGAGCTCAATAAATCCACCATTGCCGAGCACTATTGGGAAAAACAACACCAGATCTCCCCCCGACAACGCTGTCATCCTTGACCGGGCACATAGATTCTGGGACCGCAAGTGGCTGGAAAGTCTGTGGATTGGATCCTTTGGCAACAATAGCATGAACAGAGACAGGGGAGTTAGGCTTCACCCCCTTTTTGAGGTGGTGGTTTTTGCCAGAGATAAACGTTTTAGTTTTCTATGTTCCCAGACCACTTCCGGTTCTGGTACAAGTGAAAGGAATACCGAGTATGCGCCTGGTCATCCATGTGTGCCGTGAACCTGGTACTTAAGGATGTGTCGCTTAAATTTCATTATTGCTGAGGAAGGAGGCAGACACCTCCAAAAGCTTCAATAGTGTTTTTATTGCTTTTAAATTTATATTTTACTGCATTTTAACTTATTTACTTATTTTATTTTATTTTATTTTTGTTGTAAATTAGTTTTTTGTAAATAATCATATTTTTGTAAATACTATTTTACAGTCTTTTGTATCATTTTATTTTATTTTACTATTAAATCAGTTATAAACGGTTGGTGTATATGTTTAAATTTGTGGTAAATTTGTGGTTGGCAGGGTTGTCAAGGACACTACTGACACTATGCTGCTGCAACAGGATTTGGAAAGGTTGAGCAGATGGGCTTCGAGGTGGCAAATGAAGTTTAACATTGACAAATGTAAAGTTCTACATATGGGAAACAGCAACCCCAGAGCAACGTATCAACTCTGTGGTACTACACTGACAGTGGTAGAGAATGAAAGGGACCTGGGGGTGGTGGTGCAGGCGGATATGAAGTTCTCTGAGCAGTGCAGACGAGCTGCAAGAGTAGCTCATGGTGTATTGTCAATGATATATAGGAATTTTTCTAGCAGGGATAAGGAGGTGATTATTCCCTTGTATAAGGCAATGGTCAGGCCACACCTAGAGTACTGTATACAGGCCTGGAGGCCTCATTTCAGGAAGGATGTAGAGCTGCTGGAACGAGTACAGAGAAGGGCAACTAGATTGGTGAATGGGACAAAGGGGTTCTCTTACGAAGAAAGGCTTAAGTTTTGCAAATTACAGTGTCTGGAAACTAGGCACCAGCGGGGTGATCTGATAGAGGTGTATAAAGCCTTGAATGGTTTGAGCATGCTCAATGCTGATGGGATTCTTCCTCTAGCTCAGAAAAATCACCTGAGAGGGCATAAATTCAAATTGAGGAAAGACAGATGTAGGATAGATGTGCGGAAATTTGCCTTTAGCCAGCGGGTGGTTGGTGGGTGGAACAGACTTCCATCCCTTGTCGTGGAGGTTGACAGCTTAAATAAGTTTAAGGCTCAGCTGGACAGGTATTTCGAACGAACAGAGGGGTGAAGTGGAAGTGGTTATTTTTATTTATTTGTGTTACTTTTTTTTTTTTTTTTTTTTTTTTGGCTGATGCTGCATAAGCTTGCTTTCTTGCATCAAATGCCTCTACTAATGCTAATGCTTAGAGGCCTTATTGCAGATATCATTAGTGCTAACGTGTACAACAATATCATCTTTTGTGCCCTTAAAAGATGATATCTGCTCTTATGTTCATATTTTGTACACAATAGCTATTTGCAAACTTCACAATGGAAATGTGTTATCTTCATGTGTTATCATTCATTTTATTGGGTTTTCTCAAAGCATTGAAAGCCAGCTATAAAGATAATTTTGTAGCTGACTTGTCAGCCCTGTTTGCAGTGGTATGTTTCTGGACAGTGGTGTGGTCAAAAATGGTACCCATTCTTTTCAAAATTGATCTGGGCATCTCTCTGTAAATGTGTTATTATTGTTTGTGTTATAGTTAAAAAACCAAAAACATATTCTTTAAGTGGAACAGCTAACAATCAGTATTGACTTTGATGGATAATGTAGTTAATAAAGCAACCCTTCATTATGTTGAAGTAGTTCTTAATTATTTCTCTCTCTCTCTCTCTCTCTCTCTCTCTAATTTGGAATTTAGAGCATTAAAAGCTGTAAACTTTTCAGATAAAACTGTGTTCCCATCATCTGTGGTTAAAATACATTTCAAATAGAGACTGCTAACCTTCTGAAGACCAACCTCAGATTAAATACTGAAAATGGCATTGGTGATCACCCATCCAAGTATTTGAAACTGTTACTTATGTGTGAGGGTAGGCTGAGAACTAATAACTCATAGTTCACAACCTAACTGCTAAATGGTGTAACTAAACCCCGGGGCTCACATCTGGTGAGTATGGACTTGACACATCCAGGGTCCTGAGCTGGATATCATCATTCTTCTCTTTCTTGTTGATCCCTTTTGACTCTCTCTCTCTCTCTCTCTCTCTCTCTCTCTCTCTCTCTCTCTCTCTCTCTCTCTCTCTCTCTCAGGGTAACTTGGGAATTTTTTTGGCTGGTGCAGCATAAGCGTCAGGCTTCCTTGCACCATATGGCTAATAATAATAGTGTGATTAATTTTCATGTCACACTGTTTTAAATGGAAGCACCTATGAATGTGCAGTTAAAAAAAATAATAATATAAAGCAAAGTTTATCAGTAACATATCACTTTTGTATTTTTGTATTTTTGAACATTGTAAACTGGAGGTGAGGCTTTGATTTACTGCTATGATTCAGAAAACAAAAGTTAAATTCAAAGCCACAGCAGAATCATCTAGAAAGATGATGTTGACCTTATTTTTTTAAGGGAGGTGGAGTGGGACCATGGGTGTTATCCACACAATTTTTTATAAAGGATAATCAGTTTATTCTGGATATAGTGCATAGTGTTAGGGGAATGGTGCCTCCAGTGGTTTCCTACATCTGCACCATGTGAACTCTGTGGAGACAAACAGTATCACTTGAAAGCCAGAAAAAGTGTTTTGTGTTGTATGTGGAGTATTGTGTTGGGTTCTGTAGTGTGTTCTGACTTTTGGCCATAGGGCCTCTGGTGGGACCCCACGTTGCCCACACACTGCTAGGAGGTAGCCAGGCTGCCCGTAATACTCTGGCTGGCCTCTGCCAGGGTTGCCTGAGCTCACTTGGACAGAGACCAAGTAAAGAAAAAATTTTAAATAAAAAAAAATAATAAATAAAAAATTAAAAAAAAATGAAAATAAATTCAAGTTCAGTTAAGAGTATGAGGAAATAGAAGTCAAGAGGGAGGGTAAAATTAGAAGTATTGGGGTTGTAGAGGGAAGGCATCCCCAAGCAAAGATAGAGATGATTCCATTAGACGAGTGGGGTATGGGGTTAGGAGGATTGTCTCCCTCGGTGGTGGCACTCCATTGGTTGGAAAGTTCAGGTAGTGTGCAGAAGCATTCTTCATCTTGTGAACAGAACCTGTGTGAATCGTGGTGGTAGTAGTAGTGGCATGTGATGCAAGAAAGCAAGTGTATGAGCTTATGCAGCATCTGCCAAAAAAAAAAAAAAATCACAGCATTCCCTCCAAATGCTTGCCCAGTTCTTCCTTAAATTTACTTAACCTATCAACTTCCACAGCGATAGATGGAAGTTTGTTCCAGCAATTAACCACCCGCTGGCTAAAGGCAAATTTCCGCACGTCTATCTTTTCTTAATTTGAATTTATGCCCCCTTAGGTTCGTAATCTGAACAAGTGGAAGGATCCCATCAGAATTCAGCATGCTCAACCCATTCAAGGCCTTATATGGACAAGTATAGCGTGTCATACTTGTCCATTGTGTCCAATATGTGTGATTCTTGTCCGTTGGGAAGATATGTGTGGGTGAAGTGATTACGACGCTATGGAAGTCGTCGTAAAGGGGCCCACTCGTACATGAGATAGGACCAGCTCTTCAACTCCCTCCCTGCACACACAGGTGGGGTCATCAGTGATACCAAGTGCAGTTAATTTCCCTTTAATTGAGCCATGACCCGTTAACAGGTATGTGGTGAAGAGACCTGGTGAGAACTAAGGGGGAGGTTCGGGGTAAACCCTGTCAATGGTTAGGATGAATTTATGGGTTATTTCCCCTTTGTTAGAAGCCGACCACCTCATCTGCCATACCTGCTGCAAATGTGTGTGAAGTTTTCTTTTCTGTGGTTCAATTATTGCTAGGGTTGGTAGTGAAGTTCACAATAGTCTGAGAAGTTTCCTCAGAGAGATGGTACAGTAGTTCCCTTCAGGCTACCTCCAGTTGAGGTGTAGGGCTCCTGCCAGGATCTAGAGAGCATACATACTTACAGTGCAGTAGGCATGGGTGGTTAAGGAGGATCGATCTTTGTATAGAAACCATAATTTTTCTTCCAGTAACAGTTATGGCTTTAAGATATCATACCCCTGAGGCATATGTAATAATTGGCAGGAAAACTGCTTTGTAGAACAATAATAGGATCCATCTTGAAAGACCCCAATCACGTCTTGAGACCCTAGCAACAAGAGCACTGTAATTATGAATTATTTTCTTGAAATGTTTTAGATGTGGTTGGAAGTTGAGCCTGTTGTACAAGATGACTCCCAGATACTTGAGCTCCGATGAGAACTTTATGGTTTTGCTGTCAACCTTGATTTGTGGCCATGTTGAGAGTTCCTTTGAGGATTGAGGTGGTCTTGCTATGGGAGATTTTTAAGTAATGTTGGTTTGCCCAATTTTGAGTCTTGAGACCCTAGCAACAAGAGCACTGTAATTATGAATTATTTTCTTGAAATGTTTTAGATGTGGTTGGAAGTTGAGCCTGTTGTACAAGATGACTCCCAGATACTTGAGCTCCGATGAGAACTTTATGGTTTTGCTGTCAACCTTGATTTGTGGCCATGTTGAGAGTTCCTTTGAGGATTGAGGTGGTCTTGCTATGGGTGATTTTTAAGTAATGTTGGTTTGCCCAATTTTGTAGTTTCCTGAGGCCATTGTTTGCCAGGATTGCAAGCTGAGCCATGGAGTACCTAGAAGTGGTAGGTCTTCAGTGTAGGCATGTGTATAGACCTCCCCCAGGTGAAGCTGAAGGAAGTCATCCAACACAATATTCCACAGGAAAGGACCCAGGACAGAGCCCTGTGGTCAGCCTCTATAGACCAGTCTAATCAGAAGCTGGTATAGAGCATTTATAGTTATTGTCCTGTTGGTGAGGTAGCTTTGGATGGTGTTAAACAGATTTGCTGGGATTTTGGCCTCTCGCTCGCAGTCAACCCAGGATGCTCAGCCACCAGAGTGAGTCGAACGCACTGATAAAGTCCACAGAAATAACGAAGTATTTTCTCTCAGATCTGTATATTGCAGTAAGGGGGCTATGCATAGCATCAGCCGTGGAGTGCCCTGGTTTTTAGCCATATTGATTTTCAGAAGCAAGATCGATGTTGCTGTAGTGTATCTGAAGTCTGGAGTGGAGTAAATGCTCGTATAGTTTGCTGACAGGTAACAGGGCAATCAAGCGATAGAAGTCGGGAAGGTTTGGGGTTCTTCAATATGAGCCTTATATTTGCCTCTTTCCAGATAGATAGATAGATGGATGCCTGCACTTAGGGGGCTGTTGAAAAGGTTGAGGAAAATGTTTGGTGCAATCTCCACAGCTTTCCTGAATATTTCTGGCTCCAAGGTTCTGTCCTGGGCACTTTGTCTTTGATAAGTAATATAGCTGCTTGCAGCTCCTTGAGATGGAACGGTAGCTCCTGGTCCTTGGTATTTTAAGCGCCGTTCACTCTGGAAAGTGCAATTTGTTCTGGGGTGGAAGGTTGCTCCTTTCTTCTAAATGTCACTTCCAGGATGTTCTGGACCAATTATTGCCAAGTGGCGGCCTCAGTTTCATGCATAGACTTTGTTGCGGTTAGGACCTCGCCTCTAGGGAGCTTGTTGGTGGCGATCTTGTACTCTTTCCCCCCCAGGAGTCAGTGTTGCCAGTTGTGAAGATGCATTGCCATGACTGTTGCTTTTGTGATTTTTATTTGCGAGGTATATTGATTTTTGGCATTTCCATTAAGTTCTCATTGCTTCCAACTCTTGGGTAGGCTAGGACCTTCATGCCTTCTGGAAGGCCTTTTCTTCTATTAATGATGTCCTTACGCATTCTCTGCAGCTCCAGGCACCACCACCACCACAGAACAGCACCTGGGACTGGGTTTTTCCTCATCATAGCTCATTCAGAGGTGGAAACAATCACTTTAGTGACATATTTCTGTAGTGAATTGGGATGACCATCCGATGGTATGGTGTGTATGAGCTCACTGAGGGCAGTTTTAAAGGTGTTCCAGTTAGCTATGTTGACTGCATATCTATTGTGTTACTCGGCTGATAGGGACTGTGGTGAGGGATCTGGTCAGTTGGAAGGTGATGATCCTTTGATCCAAGGTGGTCCATGCATCATTTATCCTCCAGCCTGTGGTATTTATGTTGATGTTTCTAGTGGCCAGTTTTATATCAATTGTTGCCTTCCACAGTGTATTACAAAATGTGGGAGGGTTATTGGGCTGGTTTATCACAGTTGACTGAGAGGTTGCCAGTAGCTTTGAGACATTTGATAAATTTTTAAGAAGGATGAAACAAGTATGGTCTGGCAATACAATGATGTTGCATCAAGACAATGCTCAACCTCACTACAGCCATGTATTTGTGGCACAACTTTTGTTGTTAGGATTTGAAGTTGTTCTGCATCACTCCTATATGGCCAAGATTTTTCCCCAGTGATTTTTTTTTTTTGTTCTGAAAGCTTTAAAAATATTTACAAGGAAAAAGGTTTCTACCTCTTGATGTTTAGTCTCTTTTGAGGAGACAGTCAGCCTCTCAGTTGAAATAATTTCACTTGAATGGCATACAGAAATTAAAGTACTGAACAAAAGATATTCAGTTAGGTGTGGCATATGTAGAAATACAGTATGTCAAATTGAAGACAACTTTTAAACTATAAGTACTTTTTCATTCCTTCGAAAGTTATCTAATAAGAAGCATTGTGCTTCATTCCACTCTGTACAATTATGCAAAAAAACTTGTTGCTTGTTTCCCAATAGTACTACTGGTGGATGAAGTGAATAGCATTAGCAGGGGAAAAGAGGGGGTGAAGCTTAGATGCCTCGTTGCTTCAGATTTGTCCAAACCACCCTTCCTTAATTTATTAAAACTACCAACCTCCACAAGACTAGGTGGGATTTTATTCCAGACAATCAGTTACACTTTGGCTGATTCATATTTCTGCATGTCTATTCTGCAGTATTCTTCCTTTTCCAATTTACACTCATGAGCCAATACATTATGAACACCCTTACCTAATGGGCCTTCTTTTCCCACAATAACCATGTGTACATGGTGGGACATCGAATTCACAAGATCGTGGAAGGTATTCTCCGTGATCTCGTGAATCCTGGTCCATCTGGACAGAAGAACATCCCAGAGTTCAGCAACAGAGTAAAGGCAGTGGTCTGGACTGCTGAATGCCGTGCAGTGTTCCACTGCATTAGCATCAGTTGAGGAATATGATGCAAGAAAGCAAGCTTATACAGCAACATCCAAAAAAAAAAAAAAAAACCCTTCCCATTTTGCCCATCCAGTCACTCCAAATGTTTGTCTAGTTCACCCTTAAATTTATTTAAGCTATCAACTTCCACAACAACAGATGGAAGTCTGTTCCAGCAATCAACTACCTGCTGGCTAAAGGTAAACTTCCACACATCTGTTCTACTACTGTCTTTCCTCGATTTGAATCTGTGCCCACTCAAGTTCTCAATCTCAGCAAGTAGAAGTATCCTGTCAACATTGAGCCTGCTCAACCCATTCAAGGCCTTATACACCTCAATCAGATCACCTTGCAGGTGCCTAGTCTCCAGATGCTGCAACTTTCAGAACTGAAGCCTTTCTTCATAAGTGCACCCCTTTGTTCCTCCGGGCCTCCGTAGCCAGGTGGGAAGGAGCAGCAGTGCGTAGCACACGCTTCTTGATTAGACCGGGGTTCGAGCCCGTCACCACCAAATACGGAAGATGCGGAAAGGTCAGGGAATGACCACCGCATTTCCCGGAGCAATATGGCTTTAGTTGCTAATGCTCCTACAAACAAAACAAATTGTTCCTCCGACCAATCTTGTTGCCCTTGTCTGTACACATTCAAGCAACTCTACATCCTTCCTAAAATGAGGCCACCAGACCTGTATGCCATACTCAAGGTGTGGCCTGACCACAAAGGGATAATTGCCTTATACAAAGGGATAATCACCTCCTTGTCTCTGCTAGCAAAATTCCTATATATCATTGACAAAACTCGGTGATCTACTCTGGCAGCCCGTCTGCACTGCTCAGAAAACTTCATATACAACTGCACAATTACCCCCAGGTCTTTTTCATTCTCCACCTCCCTGAGTGTACTACCACACAGTTGGTATGTTTCTGTTGGGTTACTGCTACCCATATGCAGTACTTTGCATTTGTCAATATTATACTTTAGTTGCCACTTCTCAGCCCATCTACCTAACTTTTCTAGATCCTGTTGCAGTAGTATACTGTCTTTAGTGTCATTAACAACCCTGCCCACCTTTTTATCATCTGCAAACTTGGAAATTAAGCCTGATATACCTTCATCGATATCATTCATAAATGCACAAAACAATGTGCCCAGCACCGAAGCCTGGGGGACTCAACTAATAACATTAGTCCACATAGAGCAGCGTCCATTTATTACCACTATCTACCATCTCCCACTCCACCATCACTTTATCCATTGCAGCAACCTACCCTTAATGCCATACCGCTCCAATTTGTAAGCAGTCTTCAATGTGCAACAGTATCAAAAGTTTTCCTGAAATCCAAGTATATGATATCAAAATTATTTTTGGCATTCAGTTCCTTTGTGACCGCATCATAGTATCCAATCAAATTGGTCAGACAAGATCCCCCTTTAACAAACCCATGATGTGCCTTAACTATTACTGCATTCTTGTCTAGATGAGTGCAATGTTTCTTTAACCAGTGATTCTATTGTTTTCCTCGGAATACAAGTTAAACTAACAGATCTATAGTTACTATAGTCACCTTTTGTGAAACCCCCTTTGTGAATTGGTAATACATTTGCACACCTCCAGTCCATGAGTACCTCCTCTGAGTCCAGGGAAGCTCTCAATATTATGGCTAAGGTTTTGCTTACTTCCTTTGCTGCCTCCTTTAATATAACTGGATAGATCCCATCAACCCCAGGTGCCTTTTTTATGTTTAACTTCAAAAATTTTTCCTCCACTTTGCTCTCAGTTATTACAAAATCACTTAGTTCCCTGTTAGTTTGATAAACTTCTGGCACTTCCCTCATTGAATAACTCCTCATGTGTGAATGTAGATGCAAAATACTCATTCAGTTTATCAGCTACCTGAGCATGATCATCAATCCATCTATGTTAACTGGTCTAATCTGATTAATCCCTTTTCCTCTAGAGTTTACATAAGTAAAGAACTCTTTGCTGTTTTTCTTTGCATCCTTTGTCAGAGATTTCTCGTAATCTGCTTTCGCCTTTGCGATCAGGCTTTTTCGGGCAATAATTGAGGCCTCATCTAATTACTTCTAAGTTTAATGGCAATGCCCCTGCCAGGACCTGCAGACCTGTCATGCCAGCATAGTTCCTAAATTTTTTTTTTTTTTTTTTTTTTAAGCTAAGTTTACAAGGTGTGGTAGAAGGTTAACTTGTTATCAAATATTATACCTAGGTATTTCAGTTCAGTAATAGAGGTATTATTGAATTGAAATACAGTAATAGAGGTATTGTTTTTACTTGCTGTTTTAATCTCTGTATGTCTGTTCAAGTTATCTTTTAACAGAATTTTAGTTTTACTGCTGGATATCATTAGTTTGTGTATACTTGCCCATTTTTGGAGGATACTGATTATTAAATTGGCATGCTGTTTCAAAATAGCCCTTTTGCTGCCAGGAAGTTGGCTTAGAGTGTTGCAAGGTACTGGATAGAAGGAGCTATACTTTGATTTGGTCTGCAATACATTGATATGGAGTGAACCCAGAGGGGGGGGGGATAATCTCTGCACATCCAGTGGGCAGTATAACAGGCCTTAACAAGAAAGACAAGGTTGTCAGCAAAGGCCACCCTATCTGTTGGGCTTATGTCCATCCCCAGGAATTGATTCAGCACCAGGTTCCAGAAACAGGGACGGGTCAAACAGGGAGGGAAGAGAAAGGTAACAAGAATAAAAATATTGCAGCAGAAACTCTAAATTAATTTAGAAAATCTAATTTTACGAATAATAATTCTTTGAAATTTAAAAGCCAATTAAATAGAAATTTAGCGCGGTGCCCCCTCTGGTGGGCACCAGGTCCAAATTTATGTGAAATATCACCAAGCAGAGATTTAAACCACTACAATAAAACAAAACAAAACAAAAATAGACTGACCATTATGCCCCATCTCAACAGAGGACCATAAGGCCAATAATAGTCAGGGAATCGCTGCATTTCGAACGCTAAACAAATCACCGCAAAGGGGAAACGATCTTAAGATCAATCTGCCATACCGATCCCCAGATCGAACCGCCAATGCAAGGAATTGAACAGCGGTGGTCCTGATGCAGCGAAAATCAAAAATAGAACAGACATAAGCACTCCAGTGCAAAGCCACACTACTGACAAAAAGTAAACTTAACCCGTTTATATAAACGAATAATGAACTATAGATGGCAGTACAGGCGCAGCATTAGCAATTCGCCCAATACTATCATGTGACATTGGCCTTGTGGTCCTCTGTTGAGATGGGGCATAATGGTCAGTATATTTTTGTTTTATTGTAGTGGTTTAAATCTCTGCTTGGTGATTATTCTTGTTGCCTTTCTCTTCCCTCCCTGTTTGATTTGAGTCTGGGTTTGATTTTGTTTTTCGCTCTTGTCTTGCCGTGCTGCTGGCGTTGTTTTATTTTATTTTGAACCTTATTCTAATTTATGACTGTATTTCAAGCATCATGTAGAGGATTATGCTTTTTGCTGCCTCTGATGTGTGCTGTACCCTCCTTTTTATTTTTATTATGTAATACTTCTTTTCCAACGTTATTTAAATATAATTATATATATATATACATACATTATGGGACGCGTTCATTAGGGCAAGTTACCATTAGTGCTGAGTGCTACTAAAGTGATACTAAACCGATGTTATCATGTGTTGTCTTCACACACCAATCAGCATATCGTTCTCGACTTTGTTCCAGACCGATAACACCTACCGTCTGTTTACCGAGCGAGCAGTGCTAGAGTGCCGCATCGGGAAAGTAATTTTCCGCATAAGTTATCCGATGTTTCTCGTGCTGGCTTTCTTTACTTTCACCGAGGGGGCTATATTAAACCTTCCAAAGAAATGAAAATATATCTGAGTGTTTAAAGTTTAAACAAATGCAAACATTTTTATGAACGGTGTACAGTAGAATCCAGTGTACAACAAAAAATAAACAAATATTTTACGACATAAATCTTAAAACTGTACTTAAATATAATGGGTATCATGTAAGTAGTCATTTCTTAATATGTATGTATTAATAAATGGTTTTAAAATGTTAGAAATTTCTGAATTTACAGTATTTTTCATTTAGAAATATTTTGTATAAAAATACTGTAAATTCAGAAATATTCTATATTTCTGAATTTACAGTAGTTTTCATTTTTGAAAAGCTCATATTTCTTTATAACAAAATTTCTGTATAATGAATTTTTTCAAGGGAACCATTGATTTCTTTATATAGAGGTCTGACTGTATTTCATTGGCCCACTCTTGCTTTGATGATTGCATCATTTTGTCATCTACTGAATAAGATTCTGAATGTATTCCTGAGAATTCTTGTGGTATCAAATATGGATTAATGTCTCCTTCTCTCCAAGTGTTTTTGGTTTCTTTTGAATTACTGAAACGCCCATTGTAACAAAATGGATCCATTTTGTTCCAACAATTTTCATGGATTGAGATCTGAACTGTTCCTAGGCCATGTTATTTTGTGAATTTGTGAATTGATTTATTCTTCAACCATATTTGTACCTGTGAACAGTAAATACAGAAAAATAAATTACATTTATTTAAGCAAGGATGTGACGTTTCACAAATTTGAAACTTTTGCTAATTTTATGTAGTAGTAGTATTTATGTCTGAAGAATGTTCTTGTACACCTCAGCATTCATTGTACCCTTCACAAATTCAAGACACCCAACTCCTCTATGTGAAATACAACCATATATCATTTGAGATGCAGAATGTTTCACTATGGATAGTTACAGTCTGGATGATATTCTCCTTTTTGGGTAACAGTCTGCTGGATGTCTGAACTATTCAAGTTGAATTTTGATTCATCAGAGAAAATAACACATTTCCAATGATCCTCGGGCCAACTAGCATGCTCTTTTGCCCACTTTAAATGTTGTGCTTTCATTTTTTTTCAAAAGTGGCTTTTTTCTTGGTTGATATGTGCTACTAATCCCAATGAGAAAAGGTGTCTGTGACTGTAGCATTACTTTTCTTTACTCCTGTATCCTCCTCCTCCTCTGCTGTTTTGAAATCTGTCGATGAGGATCTTCTGTTTCAGACACACATATGAACAGAAATCTGTCCTGCACTGCAAAAGACATTCATAGATGTCCACTTCATTTCTTTCTGTTTAGACTGCCAGTTAGAGGCTGTTCCTCTGCATTCAATGTAGCAACACTTTACCTATATAGTGTTAATTGTCAAAACTTAGCCACTGCAGTAGCACAGCTCATGGTATGTGCACTGTATTTATACTGCTGCTAGGATGATGCAACCATGTGTGGTACATGACATCGTCTAAGAGAGCTTGCTAGAGATTGATGATGCAATAGGGTAATGGTATTACAAAACATATATGATATACTGCCAGATTTTTCAGAAATCTGGTGAATTTTATAAGTGATACAATTTTTTGAACACCATTTTGTGTGTTTATGTGTATTATTGTAAAAGCCCAAACTCTGAAATATCAACACATTTCATTTTATTTCAGACCATTACAACATTGATATGCTAATAACAGTTGCATGAAAGCCTGTTTGATAATCGTATTTGCAAATTTTTTTCCGTTATGACTGAAGTACAGTACTTATATTAGGTGTTCCGAATATAGTGAGCATGGTATCCAGGCATCTTTGTGGGGAATAGGAGGTATATCTACCTTATACCCTGAAAGCCTGTTAATGCTAATTTTATTTCAGACCATTACAACATTGATTGCTTTCGTAAAGGCGACTACAATGGACTGAGACAGTATTTAAATTCTATACAGTGGGATCAACTGATGATATTGCCAACAGCAAATTCAAAATGGGAAGCATTCAAAGAACTTATCGTGGAATCTACTAGGCTTTACATACCAACTAAGAAATATTGTTCAAGGTTTAGGCCTAAATGGTTGTCAGATGAACTAATGAGGCATATGGCAGAGAAGGAAAATGCATGGGATACATACAAATTAACACGTGACACGGACGCCTATGATAGATACAAGTTGATCTGTAACCAAGTTACAAAGGAGGTTAGGCAGGCGAAAGCAGATTACGAGAGCTCCTTGGCAAGGGATGCGAAGAAAAACAGCAAAGAGTTCTTTACTTATGTAAACTCTAGAAGGAAGGGGATGAATCAGATTGGTCCACTTGAGATCGATGGGTTAACTGTTGATGACCCTGCTCGGGTAGCTAACAAACTAAATGAATATTTTGCATCGACATTCACACATGAGGAGTTATTCAGCGAGGGGAATGCCAGAGGTGTATTCAACTCTAGCAGTAAGCTAGAGAATCTTGTAATAACTGAGAGCAAAGTGGAGGAGAAATTGTTGAAGATAAACACAAGAAAGGCACCTGGGGTGGATGGGATCTATCCAGTTATATTAAAGGAGGCAGCAAAGGAGGTAAGCAAACCCTTAGCCATAATTATGAGAGCTTCCTTGGACTCAGGGGAGGTACCCATTGACTGGAGATGTGCAAATGTGACCCCAATTCACAAAGGGGGATCAAAGGCTGACACAAGTAATTATAGACCTGTGAGTTTAACTTCTGTTCCCGGAAAATTAATGGAGGCACTGGTGAAAGAAGCACTGCAGGATCATCTAGACAAGACTTCAGTTATAGCTAGGACACAGCATGGTTTTGTTAAGGGGAAGTCTTGCCTGACCAATTTGATTGGATACTATGATGCAGTCACAAAAGAACTGGATGCAGGGAATAACTTTGATATTATATACTTGGATCTTAGAAAGGCTTTTGATACTGTTGCACATGGAAGACTGCTGCACAAATTGGAGCAGTGTGGCATTGGAGGCAAGTTGCTGCTATGGATAAAGGGGTGGTTGAGGGGGAGAAGACAGAGAGTGGTAATCAATGGACACTGCTCATCGTGGACTAATGTTATTAGTGGAGTCCCTCAGGGTTCAGTATTGGGGCCTTTATTGTTTTCTGTATTTATAAATGATATTGATGATGGTATATCAGGCTTAATGTCCAAGTTTGCAGACGATACGAAGGTTGGCAGGGTTGTCAAGGACACTACTGACACTATGCTGCTGCAACAGGATTTGGAAAGGTTGAGCAGATGGGCTTCGAGGTGGCAAATGAAGTTTAACATTGACAAATGTAAAGTGCTACATATGGGAAACAGCAACCCCAGAGCAACGTATCAACTCTGTGGTACTACACTGACAGTGGTAGAGAATGAAAGGCACCTGGGGTGGATGGGATCTATCCAGTTATATTAAAGGAGGCAGCAAAGGAGGTAAGCAAACCCTTAGCCATAATTATGAGAGCTTCCTTGGACTCAGGGGAGGTACCCATTGACTGGAGATGTGCAAATGTGACCCCAATTCACAAAGGGGGATCAAAGGCTGACACAAGTAATTATAGACCTGTGAGTTTAACTTCTGTTCCCGGAAAATTAATGGAGGCACTGGTGAAAGAAGCACTGCAGGATCATCTAGACAAGACTTCAGTTATAGCTAGGACACAGCATGGTTTTGTTAAGGGGAAGTCTTGCCTGACCAATTTGATTGGATACTATGATGCAGGCCTCATCATAGGAGGCCTCATTTCAGGTCACAAAAGAACTGGATGCAGGGAATAACTTTGATATTATATACTTGGATCTTAGAAAGGCTTTTGATACTGTTGCACATGGAAGACTGCTGCACAAATTGGAGAAGTGTGGCATTGGAGGCAAGTTGCTGCTATGGATAAAGGGGTGGTTGAGGGGGAGAAGACAGAGAGTGGTAATCAATGGACACTGCTCATCGTGGACTAATGTTATTAGTGGAGTCCCTGAGGGTTCAGTATTGGGGCCTTTATTGTTTTCTGTATTTATAAATGATATTGATGATGGTATATCAGGCTTAATGTCCAAGTTTGCAGACGATACGAAGGTTGGCAGGGTTGTCAAGGACACTACTGACACTATGCTGCTGCAACAGGATTTGGAAAGGTTGAGCAGATGGGCTTCGAGGTGGCAAATGAAGTTTAACATTGACAAATGTAAAGTGCTACATATGGGAAACAGCAACCCCAGAGCAACGTATCAACTCTGTGGTACTACACTGACAGTGGTAGAGAATGAAAGGGACCTGGGGGTGGTGGTGCAGGCAGATATGAAGTTCTCTGAGCAGTGCAGACGAGCTGCAAGAGTAGCGCATGGTGTATTGTCAATGATATATAGGAATTTTTCTAGCAGGGATAAGGAGGTGATTATTCCCTTGTATAAGGCAATGGTCAGGCCACACCTAGAGTACTGTATACAGGCCTGGAGGCCTCATTTCAGGAAGGATGTAGAGCTGCTGGAACGAGTACAGAGAAGGGCAACTAGATTGGTGAATGGGACAAAGGGGTTCTCTTACGAAGAAAGGCTTAAGTTTTGCAAATTACAGTGTCTGGAAACTAGGCACCAGCGGGGTGATCTGATAGAGGTGTACAAAGCCTTGAATGGTTTGAGCATGCTCAATGCTGATGGGATTCTTCCTCTAGCTCAGAAAAATCGCCTGAGAGGGCATAAATTCAAATTGAGGAAAGACAGATGTAGGATAGATGTGCGGAAATTTGCCTTTAGCCAGCGGGTGGTTGGTGGGTGGAACAGACTTCCATCCCTTGTCGTGGAAGTTGATAGCAAAAATAGGTTTAAGGCTCAGCTGGACAGGTATTTCGAACGAACAGAGGGGTGAAGTGGAAGTGGTTATTTTTATTTATTTATGTTACTTTTTTTTTTTTTTTTTTGGCTGATGCTGCATAAGCTTGCTTTCTTGCATCAAATGCCTCTACTAATGCTAATGCTAATATCACTGAACCTGGGGGCATACTTGTGTCACTCTTCTAGTGATGCACTGGTATCTGGTTTTGACTGATATCTCCCCCTCTATCTCTAAGGTAATCTTGTATTATCTGTTACAGATTTTGTGGTATTCCAGCATATCACAGTCTTTGAAGTATACTCAGTCATCATAGTGCATTAGTGTCCTGCAAAGTCCAGTGATATGTCAAGCATGTAAGTTTCAGTTTCTTCTACTGTAGTTGCTGTTTTCATTTTGACTGCATAAGTCATTGCTTCCTCAGTGCAGCTCTGTTTAAATCTATATTGTCTGTCTGATTATAAATTAGTATAATGGGTTTCCTGACTAATAACAGCCTTTCCAATACCTTGTCAAAGATAGGTTTGTTATTTGGTTTTTAGGAGCATTAGCAACTAAGGCCATATTTCTCCGGGGATATGCGGTGGTCATTCCCTGACCTTTCCGCATCCTCCGTATTTGGTGGTCACGGGCTCGAACCCCGGTCTAATTGAGAAGCATGTGCTACGCACTGCTGCTCCTGCCCACCTGGCTACAGAGGCGCCAGTCAAAGACAGGTGACAAGGCAGTAAGTTTGCATGATTTTGGATCTGTTGGGAGTTTTTCTGGATTATTTAGTATTAACCTTATGTTTGCCTGTTTCTGGGGAGTGAAAAAAGTTCCTGTTTTTAAGCAGTTATTAAATAGTTGCAATAGATGGTGTGTATGGCTTTTGGCCAGTTCTTTTACCATTTCTATTTCAGTTAGATCATTACCTGGACATTTATTTTTTGTTTTTGTTCTGTCTAATGCTGCGGATAGTTCCTCAGGGGTGAAAGGCATTTCATTCTCCCGATTTTGATGGTTATTGTTTTTCAGTGCATACAGTTTGACTGTTCTCTAACTGAATTGTCATTTACTGGAAAGAGCATTAAGAATATTGCTGTTTCCTCTTAGGTGTTGGTAGTCTGGCCAGCCTCAGTATTTGTGATGTTAACCATGTTACCTTTTGGCAGCTTGTTGGTAACAATATGGTAAACCACTCCCACTGGGTTGGCATTACCAGTTGTACCAACAAGCGCTTGCCAGGAGGTGGTTTTTTTTTTTTTTTTTGTTTTTTTCTCTTTCCCCACTGCCTTATTAGACTTGTATATTGATTCCTTAAGCTGTGGTATGTTTCCCTTCTGGCATTTACCTCTGCTGGTAGCTAATTTTGTTCTGAAGTAAAGTGCCATAAGAGAAATTTAGGTGAATTATATGTGAGAAAGAAAATATTTGTTAACCATAGGTAATTGATTGAAATAGCTATTAGTATAGATTACGATTGATGTAGATTACAATTTGATGTGCAGCATAGTATAATTAAGAGATCTTTTTGGGAAAGAGAAGAGTGAATGCCTTATTAGAGGATTTAAATGTTAAAAGAAGTGTAAACTTATTGTAATGAATACCGGTATGTGTATGTATGTAAATAGTATAGCATAATAAAGCACTTTGTGTTTAAAATGCTGTGTGCCATTTGCTCATGAATACTTACAGATTACATAAATAATTTTAATTTGGGTTGTATTAGGGTAACTAAGAGTGAGAACAGGTGCATGTATACTTGTATGTACACCAATGCTAGAAGTATAGTAAATAAATTTGATGAATTTGAAGTGCTGATCAAGGCCTCAAAGGCAGATTGTTGGGATATCAGAGACATGGTATCACACAGATATAAGCAGTGCAGAATTGGAATTTGGGGAGTGTAATGTGTACAGACAGGGTAGGAAGGGAGGAGGGGTTATGCTGTTAATTAAGAAACATCAAATATAGCGAAGTACATCCAGTTGACATGGGTGGTCAGTCCAGTATTGAGTCAGTTTGGTGTAACATAAACACTGGAAAAGGGAAAATGAGAGTAGGAGTGTGTTATAGGCTTAATGACTCTGATGAGTACAACGAACAATTTTGAAGAGAAATAGTGGGCCAGTAAATCAGAATGTCTTGTAATGGGGGATTTTAACTTTCCAGATATTGACTGGAAATTGTGAGTTGGTCACTCGCACCCAAGCAAGATTGGGTGCGAGTGACCAACGAAGGGCAACCAGAGGGGTGTAATACTCTTGAGCTGAATATCAGCAGTGATGACACATGCATTAGGAATTTGCAGATAAAGGAACCACTAGATGACAGTGATCAGTCTACTGATGTGGGATTTACTTAAAGATGTAGTAGTGGCATGTGATGCAAGAAAGCAAGTGTTTGTATGAGCTTATGCAGCATCAGCCAAAAAAAAAAAAAAAAATCACACAATTCCCTCCAAATGCCTGTCCAGTTCTCCTTAAATTTATTTAACCTGTCAACTTCCACAACGACAGATGGAAGTTTGTTCCAGCAATTAACCACCCGCTGGCTAAAGGCAAATTTTCGCACATCTATTCTACATCTGTCTTTTCTTAATTTGAATTTAAGCCCCCTTAGGTTCGTAATCTGAACAAGTGGAAGGATTCCATCAGAATTCAGCGTTCTCAACCCATTCAAGGCCTTATACACCTCAATCAGATCACCGCACAAGTGTCTAGTCTCCAGCCACTGCAATTTGCAGAACTTAAGCCTCTCTTGGTAAGAGGGTCCCTTCATTCCCCTCACCAATCTTGTTGCCCTTCTCTGTACACGCTCACGCAAATTTACATCCTTCCTAAAATGAGGCCTCCAGACCTGTACGCAGTACTCAAGGCATGGCCTGACCATTGCCTTATACAGAGGGACAATCACCTTCTCCCTGCTAGCAAAATTCCTATATATCGTTGACAAAACCCCATGACCTTCCCTGGCTGCCTGTCTGCATTGCTCAGAAAACTTCATATCTGACTGCACAATTACTCCCAGGTCTTTTTAATTTTCTACCACCTTAAGTGTAGTACCACACAGTTGGTACGTTTCTCTGGGATTACTTCTACCCATATGCAGTACTTTGCATTTGTCAACGTTAAATTTCAGTTGCCACTTCTTAGCCTATCTGCCCAAATTATCTAGATCCTGTTGCAGTAGCACACTGCCATTACTGTCATTAACAACCCTGCAAACCTTTGTATCATCTGCAAACTTCGACGTTAAGCCTGATATATCTTCATCAATATCATTGATAAATATACAACACAGTGGACCCAACACCGAACCCTGTGTGACTCCACTAATAACATTAGTCCACGAAGAGAGCACCCATTGATTACAACCCTCTGTCTTCTCCCACTCAACCATCCTTTTATCCATTGTAGCAGTTTACCCTTAATACCATTCTGCTCCAATTTGTACAGTAGTCTTCCACTCGCAACAGTGTCAAAAGCTTTCCTGAAATCCAAATATATGATATCAAAATTATTTTTTGCATCCAGTTCCTTTGTAACCACATCATAATATCCTATCAAATTTGTCAGACAAGACCTTCTCTTAACAAACCCATGCTGTGTCTGAATTATTGCTGCAGTCTTGTCTAGATGATCCTGCAATGCATCTTTAACTACCATCAAGGGTAAAGGGAAGGGTTTTTGTAAAGGTGACTACAGGGTCTCAGGCAGTTTTTGAATTCTATATAGTGAGATCAACTGATGATGTTAAAAACAGTGAATTCCAAATGGGAGGCCTTTGGGGAATTAATCTTGGAAGCTACTAGACTTTTCATACCAACTAAGAAATATTGTTCAAGATTTTGGGCTAAATGGGTGTCAGATGATTTAATGAGGCTCGTGGCAGAGAATAAAATTGCATTATATATAAATTAGCAGGTCACACAGAAGCTTACAGCAGATATAAGCTAGTCTGTAATCAAGTCACAAAGGAGGTTAGGCATGCAAAGGCTGATTATGAGACATCCTTGGCAAAGCATGCAAAGAAAAACAATGAAGACTTTACTTATATAAACTCTAGAATAAAGGGGATGAATCAGATTGGTCCACTTGTGTTGGTGGTTTGACTGTTGATGATCCTGCTTAGATAGCTGACAAACTGAATGAGTATTTTGCATCTAGATTCACACGAGGAATTTTGTAAGGAAAGGGAGAACAGAAGTTTGCTAAACTGTAACAGGGAGCTAAATGATTTTGTAATAACCGAGAGCAAAGTGGAGGAGAAATTGTTGAAGTTAAACATAAAAAAGGCACCTGGGGGCAGATGGAATCTATCCAGTTATATTGAAGGTGGCAACGAGGGAAGTAAGCAAACCCTTGGCCATATTTATGAAAGCATTCTTAGATTCAGGGGAGGTCCCCATGGACTGGAGATGTGCAAATGTATCCCCAATTCACAAAGGGGTTCAAAGGGTGATGCAAATAATTATAGACCTGTTAGTTTAACTTCTGTTCTGGAGAAAATAATGGAGTCACTAGTTAAAGAGGTGATGCAGGATCACCTAGACACGGGGGAATTCCTAAGGTATGTGGTGCCCACGTGCCAATCACAACTTTGCACCCGGGTGCTAATTAAAATTTGGCCACCTTAAAATTTTCTTAATATGTGTATGTAAGTTTCAGGTTTCAGATGCCCCTTGAATGTTGGTGTCTTGGTCCAGTGCACTCCTTGCACCCTCAGGACAGTCTTGCCTAGACAAGACTGCAATGATCAAAAGTCAGCCTTGTAATGCAACAATGAAGCAAACTCCTAAATCGCCCAGTAGCAAGAATAGTATTTTAGTATTAACAATACTAAAATACTATTGTAAAAAAATAAAATAAGATAAAAAAATTAAATAAAATAATAATAAGAAGAAAATAATTAATAAGAGAAAAGGAAATAGGCAACCTATGTGTTTCCTTCCACTCGTAGGTAATTATCTAGATGACCTTTGACTATCCCCAAACTGTCAGCCTCTACCACCCATGTAAGTAACTTATTCCAGAATTATATCTCACTGGTTAAAATAAAATGTCCTCGATCCAGTCTAAACATCTTCCCCCCCCCATAACTTGAAATTATTGGCCCCTTGTTCTAGAATCATTTATAACCGTGAAAAATTTCTCCTTGTTCATTTTACTTATGCCTCTCAGAGCCTTAAACACCAAGTCTCTAAGGTGTCTAGTTTTCAAGCTCTACAACCCACATATTCGAAGTCTTTCCTCATATGGACGGCCTTTTGGCAATCTCACCAGGTGAGATTGCCAAAAGGCTGGTAACTTAAAGGATTGTCCAAAGACTGGTAACTCACCAGGTGAGTTACCAGTCTTTGGACCCTTTCAACAATCACGGTGTCTTTCTTTAGGTGCAGTCTCCATACTTGAATACAGTATTCCAAGTGTGGTCTAACAATAGCTTTATATAATGGGATTATCATGTCCTTATATCTACTAGCAATTGTTTTGATAAATCATCGATAGGACACCATGGGCCTTCCTTGCAACCTGTCTACACTGCTCTGAGAACTTTGTCTGACTGTATCGTAATACCCAAGTCCCTTTCCTCCACTACAGGCTTTAGTTAAACTCCGCCAAGTGTATAAGTTATTTTGGGGTTACTGTTTGCCAGGTGCAATACCTTAAACTTTGCTGAATTAAAGCGTAGCTGCCATTTTTCTGACTGTCCCTGAAGTCTATCGAGATCACTCCGAAGAAGCTCTGCTTGGCAGTGATCATTAACTATACAAATCTTTATATCATCTGCAAATTTAGACATCACACCCTCTATCCCTTCATTGATGTCATTTATGAAAATAAAAAAACAGTGGTCCTAATACTGATATTTGGGAACCCCACTTCTTACATCAACCCAATCTGAGGAATAACCATTTATCACAGCTCTCTGCCTCCTGCCCTGAAGCCATCCAGCTATTCATCTAAGGATTTTCCCTGTGATTCTAACCTGTTCCAGCTTATAAAGTAACTGTTCACATGGGACTGTGTCAAATGCTGTGCTGAAATCCAAATAAACAATATCGAAATTGTTCCTTAAGTCCAGCTCTTGAGTGACCCTGTCAGAACAGCTATCCAGATTAGTTAAACATGATTTTCCCTTTACAAAACCATGGTAAGTATCCTTCAGAATTAGATTTCTATCTAAATGATCCTGAATTCCACCCTTGATCATCGTCTCCATGATTTTCTCTACTACTGAAGTTAGGCTAACTGGCTGGTAATTTCCCACTTCACTCTCAGAACTCTCTTCACTCTTAATACCTCCATTGCATTGGACTCGGATTAAATGAACACAAGAAGGCACAAATGGTGTTCACCAACAAGATAATAAAGAACCACATATCAATACACGTGAATGGCAGCGAAGTCAGTAACGTTCAGATGCACATTGATCTTGGTCTGAAATGGGACGAAAACCTGAACTTCACGCTGCATTTTGGACATGTAAAGAAGAAAGTTATGCAACACTATGGACATCCAGACAGGAGGTGTTAAGTATCAGGAACCCTGACCTGGTTAAGTAATATATTTTAAGATGTGTCATCCCCATCGCTCTCTACACATCTCATATTTGATCTTCTACTAATGAGGTTCCTGTGTTTAGAGTACTAGATGCTGAGATGGTTAAATGGTTAAACAGGATCACTATGCAGACATTTACCATCTCAAGAGCTATTTTATATGCCTACTTGAATGTCACACCTTGGTCTCACACAATTGTTGCAAAGAACATTCTCACGCGTGCGAAACTGCTGACCCGGAGACTGAACTCATCGAAAGCAGAGTACAGTACTTGCTGACTCAGCCCCGCATGATGCAAAGTGCCTCCGTAGCCAGGTGGGCAGGAGCAGCAATGCGTAGCACACGCTTTTTGATAAGACTGGGGTTCGAGCCTGTGCCCACCAAATATGGAGGATGCAGATCGAAAAGTGTAGGAATATTATGTTTTAGCTTTTAATTCTTTCAGTTGGTCCATAGAAATGTAATCCTTCTTTCGGTATAAAGTTAACAATTTGTTATACTGGTTTACCAGATTCGAAAACAAGTCTGCACTAATTTCTTGATACATAGACGCGTCAATTTGTTTATGTAATCTATTTTATCAACTACGACCGTGTACCCCTTTGTCATCACATTAGCATTAGTAGAGGCATTTGATGCAAGAAAGCAAGCTTATGCAGCATCAGCCAAAAAAAAAAAAAAAAACCCACTTCCACTTCACCCCTCTGTTCGTTCAAAATACCTGTCCAGCTGAGCCTTAAACTTATTTAGGCTATCAACCTCCACCACAAGGGATGGCAGTCTGTTCCACCAACCAACCACCCGCTGGCTAAAGGCAAATTTCCGCACGTCTATCCTACATCTGTCTTTCCTCAATTTGAATTTATGCCCTCTCAGGTGATTTTTCTGAGCTAGAGGAAGAATCCCATCAGCATTGAGCATGCTTAAACCATTCAAGGCTTTATACACCTCTATCAGATCACCTCGCTGGTGCCTAGTCTCCAGACACTGTAATTTGCAAAACTTAAGCCTTTCTTCGTAAGAGCACCCCTTTGTTCCATTCACTAATCTTGTTGCCCTTCTCTGTACTCGTTCCAGCAGCTCTACATCCTTCTTGAAATGAGGCCTCCAGGCCTGTATACAGTACTCTAGGTGTGGCCTGACCATTGCCTTATACAATGGAATAATCACCTCCTTATCCCTGCTGGAAAAATTCCTGTATATCATTGACAATACTCCATGAGCTACTCTTGCAACCCGTCTGCACTGCTCAGAGAACTTCATATCTGCCTGCACAATCACCCCCAAGTCCCTTTCATTCTCTACCACTGTCAGTGTAGTACCACAGAGTTGATACGTTGCTCTGGGGTTGCTTTTTCCCATGTGTAGTACTTTACATTTGTCAATGTTAAACTTCATTTGCCACCTCTCAGCCCATCTGCTCAACCTTTCCAGATCCTGTTGCAGCAGCATAGTGTCAGTAGTGTCCTTGACAACCCTGCCAACCTTTGTATCATCTGCAAACTTGGACATTAAGCTTGATATACCATCATCAATATCATTTATAAATACAGAAAACAATAATGGACCCAACACTGAGACCTGAGGGACTCCACTAATAACATTAGTCCACGATGAGCAGTGTCCATTGATTACCACTCTCTGTCTTCTCCCCCTCAACCACCCCTTTATCCATAGCAGCAATTTGCCTCCAATGTCACACTGCTCCAATTTGTGTAGCAGTCTTCCATGTGCAACAGTATCAAAAGCCTTTTTAAGATCCAAGTATATAATATCAAAGTTATTCCCTGCATCCAGTTCTTTTGTGACTGCATCATAGTATCCAATCAAGTTGGTCAGGCAAGACTTCCCCTTAACAAAACCATGCTGTGTCTGAGCTATAACTGAAGTCTTGTCTAAATGATCCTGCAGTGCTTCTTTAACCAGTGCCTCCATTAATTTTCCTGGAACAGAAGTTAAGCTCACAGGTCTATAATTACTTGTGTCAGCCTTTGATCCTCCTTTGTGAATTGGGGTCACATTTGCACATTTCCAGTCTATGGGTACCTCCCCTGAGTCCAAGGAAGCTCTCATAATTATGGCTAAGGGTTTGCTTACTTCCTTTGCTGCCTCCTTTAATATAACTGGATAGATCCCATCCACCCCGGGTGCCTTTCTTGTGTTTATCTTCAACAGTTTCTCCTCCACTTTACTCCCAGTTATTTCAAGATTCTGTAGCTTACTGCTAGAGTTGAATACACCTCTGGCATTCCCCTTGCTGAATAACTCATGTGCGAATGTCGATGCAAAATATTCATTTAGTTTGTTAGCTACCTGAGCAGGATCGTCAACAGTTGACCCATCAATATCAAGTGGACCAATCTGATTCATCCCCTTCCTTCTAGAGTTTACATAAGTAAAGAACTCTTTGCTGTTTTTCTTTGCATCCCTTGCCAAGGATTTCTCGTAATCTGCCTTCGCCTGCCTAACCTCCTTTGTAACTTGGTTGCATATCAACTTGTATCTATCATAGGCTTCTGTGTCATGTGTTAATTTGTAAGTATCCCATGCATTTTTCTTCTCTGCCATATGCCTCATTAGTTCATCTGACATCCATTTTGGCCTAAACCTTGAACAATATTTCTTAGTTGGTATGTAAAGCCTAGTAGCTTCCAAGATAAGTTCTTTGAATGCTTCCCATTTTGAATTTGTTGTTGGTAACATCATCAGTTGGTCCCACTGTATAGAATTTAAATACTGTCTCAGTCCATCGTAGTCGCCTTTACGGAAGCAATAACCCTTCCCTTTACCCCTAATGGTAGTTACCTCTTTCAGTAAATCCCACTTCAGCACACTGTGATCACTGCCACCTAGTGGTTCATTTATCTGCAGATTCTTAATGCATGAAGAATCACTGCTGATAATCAAATCAAGAGTATTACTCCCTCTAGTTGCCTCCTGAACATGCTGATGTAGAAAACAATCATCCAATAAATATACAAAAGCCCTGCTAGTGTGTGAGTAACCAGCCCCCAAATTCCAGTCAATATCTGGGAAATTAAAATCTCCCATTATAAGACTCTCTGATTTACTGGCCCACTCTATTTCCCTGTACAGTTCCTTATTATACTCATCAGAGTCATTAGGCCTATAGCACACTCCTACTCTCAATTTTGATCTCCCAATGCTTATGTCACACCAAACTGACTCAACACTGCACTGTCCAGCGATGTCGACTGGCTTCACTTCCTTGGTTTTTGTGTGTTTCTTAACTAATAGCATAACCCCTCCCCCCTTCCTATCCTGTCTATCCTTTCTGTAGACGTTGTACTCCCCAAATTGCATTTCTGCATCCCTTATATCTGTGTGACACCACGTCTCTGATATCCCAACAATATCTGCCTTTGATGTTTTGAGCAATACCTCAAATTCATCAAATTTATTTACTAAACTCCTAGCATTGGTGTACACGCAAGTATACCTGCACCTGTTTCTATTCTTAGCTACCCTAACACAACCCATGTGTTTACTTGTACCGCAATGGCTCCCAGCAGTCTCTGAAATACCATGCATCTTGTTTTTCAGGCTTCTGCTCATTCTAATAGAAGCAGTGCAAGAATCTCTTTCACCTCTGCCAGTGGCTACTGTCGATCTATTGGTCTTTGTCTCCCCCCAAGCTAGCAGTTTTCCGACCCACCTAACACTGCCTCGATAGCATCAGCAAATATTCTTGCACCCTTTCTATTTAAGTGTATCCCATCCCTGTAGAAGCAATCTCTCCTGTTAACAAGTACAGTCCAGGCTGAAAAAAATTCTACCCCTTGAGCCTTGCACAATCTTTCCAGGGCCGAATTGATCGACAAGGCTCTCATCATATACTCCCTCCTATCGTGTCTGGGCAGAATTGCAGACACTTTCAAATTCAACCCTAATTCTCGGCTTTTGTTCAACAGTGACCTGTACTTGTTAAGTAATTCTGCCGGTCTCCTACTCTTAATATTATTAGTGCCAACGTGTACAACTATATCACCTTTTGTGCCCTTAAAAGATGATATTCGCTCTACAACGTCATCAACCTTTGCCCCTGGCAGACATACCCTGGTCCTGTTCCACCTATCTTTTTTACAAAGCATGTTCCCCGTTTCCCTGACAATAGAGTCACCAACAACTACTAGTTCCTTCGGGACCAGTGCATTCTGCCTTGGGGGTTGTCTCTGTGTCACGCGATGCCCAAGTGCAAGCTCTGGCGTTGATGTGGGCAGCTGAGAGCTTGTGTGATGTCTTTATTTCTTCTGAGGTCTTGTAACGCTGAAAGCTTGGCCTTATTATGTTTAGGGGAGCCTGGAATTTTAGAGTTATTTACCACCTGATTTTTTTTTTTTTTTTTTTTTTTTTATCTGCTGGATGATTGTCTTTTTGTACCATGTTTCAGAAACCAAATTCGACATATATAATTAACTGTTCCTTGGGGAATGTACTTGGAGATAAATTGTAGTTATCTTCAACAAAATTAATGTATTCATGGTACATAAATACATTAATTTAACGTTAAAATATTCATCTCAGAATCACCACATTAGGTTTTTAAAAAATTTGCCTTAAACAAAATATTATCCAAAAATTTGCTGTTGTGAATTTTAACCATAATATACCAGTTATCAGAAAACTGGCTCTTGCCACCTCCTTTAGTATAATGAAACTTGCATTAAAATCACGTTATTCTAAGGAACAGCAATGTCTTCATGAAGTCAGAAAATAACGCAATAAATTAAAGAAATATTTTCACTCCAATGATTGGATTTCATTGGACCTCCTATTAATTTTCGCCTTGACGATTTAGCAACGGAAATCATAAACCGACATCGCAACAAACTTAATGCAATATCTCAAAAATTTGGAGACTTGCATAGTATCAATTATGAACGGCCCTTTAACTCTCAGGCTACGCCTAACCAACCATATGTAACCCACCTCTCTTCATTTGACTCAAAACTGTCTCACTCCTATCAAAGGGAGTAAATTTCAATTTACTTCCAAGTACATTCCCCAAGGAACAATTAATTATAGATGTCGAATTTGGTCTCCGAAACACGGCACAAAAAGACATATAGTAATCATAAATTATATGTATGACTTATTTGTATATCTGAATGTGCACACCCTGGTCAAAGCCGTAATCGGGTGTTTCTTAGGAGAAAATAAAGATAATAATGTAATGTGAAATGACAAGTAATTATATCGTGTAACAATGGAAGGTGTTGGTTCGAATCTCGTCGTCGACTGAATTTCATGGAGAATTTTTAAACGCCTCTTCGAATCGGGGTGAGTGTGGCCCTCTTTTCTCGTAACAGAAATCGGCCTTGAAACACTTGTATAGGTTCATGTCTCATTTGCGGTCCCCAAGCTATTTGGTCATAGTGAGGATTTCTCCTGCACTTAGGGTGTCGATATTGGAAGAACACAAAACCGGGACACTTATCTTATGGCGTTGTTATCGGGCATGGAGGGGTAGAGTCATCTTTTGGAAAAAAAATATGCGAAATTTTGTTTTAATAAAAAAAAAGACTTTTTTTTTTCCCCCCATTTTTATTTTCAAAATGTAGAATTAACAAAAACAGAATACAGTTCAATTTGAACAACAAAATGTATGCAGACTAAGGCGCATTTAGGGCTAGAGCCTCAAGCTGCGAACAAATTTAGACTATGTATATAAAGTGCTTAGCATCATAATACACAGCCATTTCTGAATAAACAGAAAATTTTTAAGGTGGCATCGTTTTAGGTTATATCTCATATTGTGAATGCCTTCACAACGAGTTGCCATGATATTGCACTACTTCGAATAAGTAACGCTTCACCTAAGGAGAAGACTAGTGTTACTTATTCTCAGATAGGTACCACCACCCAGACAGCACTGTTTCAGGGCTATTTGGCCCTTCGTCAGTGAGTGGGTAGGTACCCAAGTGATGCAATGATGGCAAAAACAGTTATGAAGTATAACTCCACAATATGAGAGATGCCTGATGGTGTATGATGTATTT
Source organism: Mastigoproctus giganteus (assembly GCF_048544385.1). Classification (NCBI taxonomy): domain Eukaryota; kingdom Metazoa; phylum Arthropoda; class Arachnida; order Uropygi; family Thelyphonidae; genus Mastigoproctus; species Mastigoproctus giganteus. The sequence continues at coordinate 2,372,951 of NC_143578.1, forward strand.
AGACTAAGGCGCATTTAGGGCTAGAGCCTCAAGCTGCGAACAAATTTAGACTATGTATATAAAGTGCTTAGCATCATAATACACAGCCATTTCTGAATAAACAGAAAATTTTTAAGGTGGCATCGTTTTAGGTTATATCTCATATTGTGAATGCCTTCACAACGAGTTGCCATGATATTGCACTACTTCGAATAAGTAACGCTTCACCTAAGGAGAAGACTAGTGTTACTTATTCTCAGATAGGTACCACCACCCAGACAGCACTGTTTCAGGGCTATTTGGCCCTTCGTCAGTGAGTGGGCCAAATAGCCCTGACGAAGGGCCAAATAGCCCTGAAACAGTGCTGTCTGGGTGGTGGTACCTATCTGAGAATAAGTAACACTAGTCTTCTCCTTAGGTGAAGCGTTACTTATTTGAAGTAGTGCAATATCATGGCAACTCGTTGTGAAGGTATTCACAATATGAGATATAACCTAAAACGATGCCACCTTAAAAATTTTCTGTTTATTCAGAAATGGCTGTGTATTATGATGCTAAGCACTTTATATACATAGTCTAAATTTGTTCGCAGCTTGAGGCTCTAGCCCTAAATGCGCCTTAGTCTAAATACATCATACACCATCAGGCATCTCTCATATTGTGGAGTTATACTTCATAACTGTTTTTGCCATCATTGCATCACTTGGGTACCTACCCACTCACTGACGAAGGGCCAAATAGCCCTGAAACAGTGCTGTCTGGGTGGTGGTACCTATCTGAGAATAAGTAACACTAGTCTTCTCCTTAGGTGAAGCGTTACTTATTCGAAGTAGTGCAATATCATGGCAACTCGTTGTGAAGGCATTCACAATATGAGATATAACCTAAAACGATGCCACCTTAAAAATTTTCTGTTTATTCAGAAATGGCTGTGTATTATGATGCTAAGCACTTTATATACATAGTCAAAATGTATGCAATAAATATGAAAACTATTTTTTATTAATATATTTAGCAGAACTCTTCACTGCACTTAACAGATCTTTGTTATTTTTAATTTTATTCCTAAAATCTGTGCAGTTGAAGTCCCTCAAGTTAAAAACGCAGGTAATAATTGCATTAACTGTACTTATCTCTGACCTGTTACGCTCATCAGTCCATTGTATTTCCATTAAAGAAAATATTCTTTCGCAGGGGCGTTGTAGCCCGGAATTGCAAATAAATATGAATATAATCTAATAAACTCGCTCTTTTGTTCAAGGTATTTTATTTTTTTTTAAGTACTGTAATGTTGTCCATTTTTCAACACAACTCAGTGTATTCCATTCTTTATTTTCGATTTCGTTTATGGCAATTTTTTTTTAAAACTCCAAACCCATATAATAAATAGATCATATAATAAACTTTCATCAAACTTAATATTAGTTTTTTTTTTTCAAATGATTCCAGAAAATTTTCTTTATTCTCCCATTTCGGAATGTTTTTCATTAGTTTCGACCAATTTTCTAAATAATTTTTAGCCGTCGAATAAAAATATGATTTCGTTTTTAAACTTTTTTACTTTTTGGTTTTCTATATCACTGAATAATTTTTCTAGCCTCAAATGGCACAAATTGATCAGATATTTTATTATCTAACATCTTAATAGTTTCTTCAACAATTATTTTATCCTCTAAAATAGTTTTGTTTTTTCAATTTTTATTATCTGCTTATTGAAGAAACTGAGAAAGCTGTGGGCAGTCCACAAATAAGCTTCTTCCAATGAATGATTAAAAATTTCCTCAATAAAAACGGGAGGCTTTTCTTCGGATGAAAAAACAAAATTTAAATATTCGAAAATTTCAAAAATGTGGTCAATGGCAGGAAATAATGACAACCAGTGAGTTTTAGAGTGAGAGAGTAATTTTTTATACTCTTTATCAAAGGTAGCACAAAATTCCTTTAAACGTTCCGTTCGAACAGTATAAGTGTGAAAGTAAGAAAATATTTTTATAACTACCAATGCCACGTCAACGGCTAGTCTTCCTGCTCCCGATTGAGCAGAATTATGAAATATTTGCGCTAGAACTAAATTATCTAAATTCTTCCAATTCTCTTTGCAACTGGCCAGGAAAACATGGAAGCCCTCCCATAATGTAATCTAATTCATATTATAGATCTGTAGATTCACCCGAACCAGTAGGGTTTTCTGGAGAAAAGAAAAAAAAATAATAATAAATTAATAATAAAATAAATAAACAAACAAACAATTACTATAATATAAACCTGTATCAATGATCCTAGTACAGTTGTATTCAACCTTTTTTTTTTTTTTTTTTTTTTGTTCCCTTACCCCATACGCTTAAGAATATTATACGATTTATTTGTTTTTAATGAAATTTGATTGCTGTTTATTATATACTGATGATGACTGAAAAAAAGTAACTCGAGCTCGCAATTAACACAAGTTTATTATAGATTTTTCAGCGAAGGTTATTTTGCATGTCACCAAGTATCTCTGGAAGATATATGGTATACGCGTACCACTGTTTAATTTCTTTTTTTTTTTTTATAATGAATAAGTGAAATTTATTGATTTTACATTTAATGCGTCTGTATAAGAATTTGCTCTTTTGTTAATCTAAATTTTTTATATTTTGATTGACACTTGTTTTGTATTCAGTCTGTAATTTTTAACTTTTTCACCATTATCTAGCCTGCCTGGCCTCTGTAAATAAATAAATAAATAAATAAATACCACTGCCCGAGCGGAACTACCATATCGCCAGGTTCCCCACCGCGAACGGGCCGAGTGGAGGTTCTGATGGCAGTTGCGGTATGGTTTTTAAAGATCACGTGGGGTTCGTCTGGTTATCCTGTTCAGAATTTATGGTTCCGCTACTCTTTCATTGGGTGGTTAAATGGTGAAATTTGATTGCTGTTTATTATATACTGATGATGACTGAAAAAAATTAACTCAAGCTCGCAATTAACTCTTTCATTGGGTGGTTAAATGGCCTTTGTGAAATTTTGTAACGAACATAAAGAGGGCGGCCATTAAGTTTCCTTCGTGTTTTTTTTAATGTGGTTATGACTGAATTCCGAGTTTGCTTCTTCCTCGATGTTTTGAACTGCCCTCCTGTCGCACAGAACAGTGAAAAAGTACAGTTTGAAAGTAGACATTGTAATGCGCCAATGGATTTATATGGTTGGACGCAATGTTTGAAGCACGCACTGGGACTGGCCGGCAGCTCGTGAAGCGCGGCGTAATGGCACGTCTGGTGACGCACTGATCGCTTAGCAACGGGGTGGTTGAGTGTCTCTGGAGGCGAAACGATCTTGTTTTGCGAGAGCTTGTCCGCTCTCCTTTATTTGTCTGTAATTTCTGGAAGCAGATGGGGAGTTTCTGGTAGTAGGGGATCGCTTTCGGTAATGTAACTGCGCGTCAACACGCCGCACGGGTTCGTGTCCATGGCAACTGCCGATTAGCTCCGTTAAGTGAAACTTTATGAAATCATTTCGAAATCAATAATTGCACTCTTTCTTCGAGTAAACTTCAGTAAAATAATTTATAGTTTGTTTAGTTCTGTGAAAACTTTTAGAGAAAGGGGAATTTGTCCCAGGTCTTAATCTACTGAAGCAATGAGTTCCGCCGGTTTTTTTTTTTTGTTTTTTTTTTCGGTAAGTATTAAAAAAAATGTTCTTGTTTATACTCCGGCACGACCACCAGGTCAGTGGAATTTACAATAAATCAATCAGTATAAATGTTAATCGTATTTAGCAGTCACGGGCTTGAACCCAAGTCCACTCAAAGAGCATGTGCTACTGCACTCGCGCTCTTGACCACTCGGCTACTACTGTATTTTGTCGACTTAGGCGTGGAAGACGCACCCTATTTTGGAACGGTAAATTTAATAATAATAAAAAAACATTTTGGAAAAAACGTATTGTTAATGAAATAGAAATAACTAGAGATACCCTAATTGATGTCATAAATAAATAAATATTTGTATTGACGATTTATTGTAAACTCTACTGACTTGGTTGTCGTGCCGGAGTATAAACAGAAAATTTAAAATTTATTTAAACTACCCAACAAAGCTACTGTGGGTCCGGATGGACCCACAGTAGCTTTGTTGGGTCGTTTGTTTTGTAGTAGTTTTTTTTTTTTTTTTTTTTTTGAAAATAAAGAGTTCCCACTCTTTATTATCAAAATATGCAGCCCATATATAGTCGACTTCACCTTTTGAGACAAATCCTGCAATCTGGAATAGTTCCTTCAATTTGGAGAACTTACCATGTTAAGCCCATTCCAAAGATCAAGAAACCCAAATCTAAAGACCTGCGACCAATCCCCATCAGTTGTTCGTTACTCAAAATTTTTGAAAAAGTAATTCGGCCAACAATTGCCGAGCATTGCTTTGCACACAAGCCCGAGTACCTGCATACCGTTCTGCACAGAAGATCGATAACTACCAATCTTCTTGATACCCTCTTCAGTATTCAGCGCACCTTAACACCAAATCACAGATTGATATCATATTTATCGACATTAAATCGCCTTATGACAAAATAATAAATAATAATAAATTCTTTATTATTGCTAATAAGTACAGAACATGTACTAGACAATAATTCTCATCACGGCGACATATGGCCAGGAGTTTTACATTATAAATGAGATTAATTGGCAAAAAATTTTTTACCGTTACGTGGAAATTATTAGTTACACAAAATTAAACATGTAAAAATGAAATTATAATAATAAAAATATGAGGACTGAACGTCATATGGAGGAAATTATCCCAGTTCTACAGATGTAATCCACTCGAGGAGCATATGACGGTATTTGTAGGCTGTAGCCAATTTCTGAAGGTCGACTCCAAGATGGAGCAGTGCCTGGGCAGGTAGGAACCGACTACACAGTTTCAGCCGGTTGTATTTAAGGGTTAGTGTGGGCTCTAACCTCAAGGATGGCGGAGGACTGTGCCACTGACAGAAATCCCAGATGTTTGGGGTGTTTATCACTCCTGTGTACATTTTTACTGAGGTCATTAAACGCCTGTTGTCAATTAACCTCGGAAGCCTGGGTACATTTAGCTGCTCAGCCATGTCAGTTGTTCTCCGTTGAGGGGGTCGGCGATGCTTATTTTTGGCTCATTTCAGGGTCCAGTATTCACACGAGAACACCGGTTTTTGAAGTGAGGGCGACGCAGATGCCCAAATCTCAGCAGCGTATAATATAGCCGGATAAACAGAGGCTTGACGAAATCTGGTAGTGGTTGCGGCATCGTTGGAATGATGTAAGTGTTGCTTCGCTCTCCAGCGTAGGGTGTTAAATCGCTTCCGGAGGTATTCTGTGTGAACATTAAATTTCAGCTTCGGATCAAAATAGACACAGAGGTCCTTATGGCAGGTAACCACGGGGATGAGAGTACCCAAAACTAATGGTTGAATTACTGTTGGTTGCTGTTTCAATGAGTAAATCATTATTACAGATTTTGAAGGGTTAAGGTTTAACCCAAACATCTTCAAGTAAGTTGAAAGGGCGGTCAAGTTCTCTGTGATGGAAGACGTAATTGTCATTGGGTTTGCAGACGGTGGGATTAAGGTAAGGAACTTTATATCGTCGGCATATATTATATCATCATCACCAGGATTCATGAAAGGAATCAGAATAGCTGAGAAGAGAAGGCCAGACAGGACACCACCTTGTGGGACTCCTGCATTGATTTTCCTTGTAAAGTGGGTCTTCTTCAAAGTGAGGTGGACACTTTATATTCTTCAATAAGGTGGTGAGGAAAGCTAGTAGGTCTCCATTAATCCTGAAGAAGAATTGCAGAAGACTGAGAAGGGCTGTGACGTCTACACTGTCAAAAGCAGCTTCAATATCGGCGTACACCTCCCAGCTCTTTTTACCATTCTGAAACAGTACTACTTCGGCCTGACAGAAACATTACTTCAAATTTTGAAGTCTATTTTACTTCCTAGACACCTGTCTGTGATCCACAATGACTTTCAGCTAACTATTGAATCTCAAGAGGCATCCCGAAAGGAAGCGTACTGTCAGCTGTCCTGTGTGCAGCAGTTTTGGACCATTTCCTTGCTCAGAATCCTAACTTTATCTCTTATGCCGACGATCTGAAGTTCTACGTGAGCTCAGATCATAATCATCATATTCATGATATCAACCAACAAGATTCTAGGCAGATATTGAACTTGGAAAATTATCTTGCCACAATTGGGCTGCGCCTGAGCCCTTCCAAATCAGCGCAACTGACGATAACCAAGAAGAAAGTCAAAAATGATATCAAAATACTGACGGCCTCACCTGGGATGTTGAGCTAACCTTTCAGCCTCACTTTGTCAGGATGAGGGAGAAGACGTACGTGGCTCTTTGGACAGTGCGTCAGGAGCTCGTTGGTGTGCATCAGCCAGTGATACTTGTTCAGCACATCCTGAGGTGTATTATGCCGATCCCCCTATGCATCAGAAATTTGGTAATCTGTCCCTGCCTCATACCTTCAGAAGTATCTCAGTTTAGAGTACTGGTTGCTTAGATGGATGAACAGGGTGGTAGGCCACCCCCTAACTATCTCAAGATCGATCCTACAAGCAAATCTGGGCACCATTCCCTGGAGACATATCATCATGACAAAAAGTGTCCTCACGCTTGCACGGCTTATAACTTCAATAAATTTAAGATCCACCCTGATAGGTTCTGTGAAGACAAGCCGTACAGGAAGGAAATCCTCAAGAACTGCTACCAGATAATCTATGATACTCACCTGCTCCTGGATATGACTGACTGTTTTTTTTTAACTTGCCTTTTTGTATTTGACAAAGACTTTTTGTCTTCATGCAACTATATATAAATTGTATATTTAATCCTGTAAATGTTTCGGGTCGAGCACGCATGTACTCTTGTTTATTGTACATGTGTTCTTTGCACCTTAGTCTGTAAATATTCACACCCTTCTGGCACAGAGCCGTTCCGGGGTGACCCAAGGTTTCTTGGGAAATAAACTGATTTTAATAATAATAATAATACAATGGAAGTTTAAAATTCAATAAAAATAAAACCCAAAAGCCAACAAAGAAAGGTATAGGATTATAACTCATTATTTTAGTATTATTCAACTTCAAATTCATTACTGACTTGATCATCATCCTCTTCACTAGTGTCACTGTCAAACAATAAATGATCTTCAGTGCTATCCATTGCATTACTTATACCACACTTTTTAAAGGACTTGACCACAATTTCAGTCTTAACATCATGCCATGACTCCAGCACCCATTCACACACTTGCGCAATTGATGGACGTTTGATCCTTCCAGTAGGAGTCGTATCATGGTTCCCCCTCAATCATCCAATTATTTTATTGCTCCCGCATGTTATTCTTGAATTGCTTATTGATGCTGACATCTAACGGCTGTAAGTTGGGGGGGGGGAGGTGGTTACGCCACTTGGAATTACCACCAATTCTGTGTTCACCATTTCGGCCAGTTTGTTTTCAGTCCTAAGTGCGCAAAACTGATCTCATACTAGTAGTGCATTTTTACGCAGTAGTCCACCAGGACGCTTGGACCAAAATTTTACAAACCAATCCTCGACACATTCTTCATCCCTCCATCCCTTCGGTTGTACAAGTACGTGAATTCCATTTGGCAGTTTATCTTTCGGTATAGTTTTTCTTTTAAAAATTAACATTGGCTGAAGTTTGGTCCCATCAGCACAAAAAGTTGGAAACTGCGGTGTAGCTTTTCTTTTCATGTTCAGTGGTTTCAATAGTTATAGATTTTTGCCCTCTCAGATTTACGGTTGTATTGGATATCACATCAAAAATCAACGGAATTTCATCCATATTCCCGATTTGGCTAAGTTCGTGGTGGTTTCGTTTTCTAGCATTAAGGACAAATTTATGGAAATGCAATATTTTCTGTTCGTACTCAGTAAGCATTCTCTGGACTTGTTAATAAACTTAACCCGTTTCTATTCATGTAGCGATAACACCAAGATTCAGTTCCTTTAAAGTCGCGTATCCCAATATCAGCTGCTCATTTCCATGCTTCTACCAATATCATTTACTCACTGCAGTATCAATGTCTCTTAAGTTCCATTATACAACTACACAAGTTTTCTTCTAAATCTGGCTATTTAGGTGGAATTTTACAAAGGTTGTGCTTTATTTTATCAGCTTCTTGCAATAAAGCTTTCTGCTTCCTCCATTGACAAATCATCTCAGTACCCTGTGGTCCGAAATTTCGTTCTGCTGCTCTGTTCCCGTGTTCTTTTGTACTACTTTTAGCTTAAATCAAACGGTACAATTTTGCCTTCTTGATGCGCCTGCCATTATCTCATCTCTTAAATGTATAAATGGAATTTACTTGTTACTCAACAACAGCCTGGTAATTACTGAAAAGTGTACTAACTTACAGTAGTTAACTGTCCGTTAACTACTTTACGCTAAATCTCGGTTTTGCGCATGCGCTGTTTTTCCACTTTCAGCTTCTAAGACGCAGGGCAATTTTTTTAAGGTATTTATAAAAAAAGTGCTTCTTATAAGCCGACAAATACAGTAAATGTTTGTCGTAATGGTGTTTTGATTTCATTTTGAGAGAGAGAGAGATATTTCTAAATGACACCGCGTAATGAAAAGAACATTGCGATATGCAGTGCTTACGACAAACGAATATTCCCGTAACAACGGTGATTTCGTATCTGAGGACGACTGATGTAATGTGCCGCAATCGAGCACTTTGGACTAGACATGTATCTTATGTAAGGCGGCTCCCACGCTAGTTCAATTCCACCGTGGTACACTGTGATATTAGGAAAACTCTGCAGAAAGGCCAGAAATGTGTGTAATGCCATGTTTGTGTTTGTCTTTAATTTTTCTGGTCTTTTTTTTTTTTTTTTTTTAGTTGTTTCTGGCCGCTTTATCAGGAAACAAGAAGCACCGGGGTGGTGCGTCCTGATACCCGTCTACGCCGCAAGGAGGCGGGCCACAACTGAGCATGTAACCGCAGCGAACCTCGAGTGTCACGTACTGAATGTCGAAATCATTCAAAATATGAGCAAATAAAATTAAATTTAACAATAAATTTTAAAAAATAATAAAATTCAGTAAAAATAAAGATAAAAATAAGTTAATAAAATGGAAATAAAAAATAATATAAATAAATAAAAGGAAATTAAAAAAAAATCATCCTGCACCAGTGTAAGGTGGTGCCAGCAGATGAGGACCAGCCTGAGGTTAGCAGGAAATAGAAGTCAAGAAGAGACAGTGATTTCACTCGGCGTCATACACGTTTGTTAACCAACTGTCCAAGTTGAAGAGGGTGGTGAAGATGGTACTTGAGCTAAAAAAAAAAAAATGGTGGTAGTGACAATGGTGGTGGTATCACGAGATGGCGACGATAGAGATGCTGGTCTGGACTGGAGGTAGAGCTGGAATAGGAGTAGTTCCTGAAATTGGGGCACGACTGATGATTTTTACACGTCTGGCAAAGGCTTTATGTGTAAAATCTTGCAGAAGATAATTTTTTCTTTGGAGTCCAAGAGAGAAGACTCATTGTCTGGGGAGAATGGTTGACACAGAGTAGACAGAGGTTGACGAAGATCCAAGTAATATGGACAGGTGAAAAGAAGCACTTTTGACTAAAGCCGAACCGTTGTTTTGCCCTCCAATTTGAGCATCGCGATGCAGTACTTAATACAGTTCTGTAAAAGCCAGAAAAGTGTTGTGTTGCATGTGTAGTTTAGTGTTGAGTTCTTGGCCTCAGGGCCCCCTGGTGGGACTCCATGTTGCCTGCCACCACTGAGGGAGGTGAGCCAGGCTGTCCACAGTACTCTGGCTGCTCTCCATCATTGGTCACCTGAGATTCCTGATGGAGAACAAAAGAGAAAAAAAAAAAAAGCACGAGTGAGGGCGATAGCTGAAGGATGGGAGTAAAATGGGGTGGGGGGAGGAAGAACATTAGTGCGTTTCGACAGGTGTTGCTTTTACGTACAAAACATTTGACTCACTGCGTCATACCTCTACATTTTATGCAGAAAAGCGTGCGCGGGAGTTAGCAAGCAGGGGGCAAAGCCCCCTAGTTAATATTATATTATATATATTTTTTTTATTTTTGACCTACGAAGCGAAAAAAACCTGTGACTTTTGTTGCTGCTGCTTTTGAATTCGTTTAATAGCACAAGATCATTTTTCGTCACATTGTGCCGTCTTCTTTGCATCATACCTTTTTTTTTAAAAAAAAAAAAAAAAAAAAAAGTTCATTTCCCAACGATGAGCCCGATTTATTAAATAGCAAAAAGTTAACGCGGAAAACTGTTAAGAGTAAAAATTTATTATCGATATGGAAAGTTTTACGTAATATTTGCACGAATTCCTGTCCTATATTCTTTCCGTTTTCATTTGCAACTGGGTTGACCCGCAGTTTTTTGTTTTTCCTGAGACATGGGTGTCGTCCACCATAGAACTTCAGTGCTATTGCGCACGCCGAAGGAGGCTCTTTCATTTTGTAAACAACAGCGTTTTGCAATTGCATGTTTGGTTGAGTCCTGCGTTTGGGGTGGGAACGGAGAACCGAAGTAAATTACCCTTCTGGAAATAGCGGTTTGGCTTTACTGTACTGTATTTCTGTTTATTAATGCTCATATAATCGCGAGAATAAACTAACAATTATGGCTGTAGGGTGGCCATATGAGTCAGACTGCCGGATTTAGGCATAAACCTAAATAAGCCGTGGATTGGGACATTTCGCATTTTGGGTTAAAGAAGACTCGTGTCTAAATATGGCTCTGGCCCGTCGATGATGTTGCTGTAGTTTTAAAGAACACTGGATGGGGGAGAGAGTGAGAGTGTAGTCGCGCGCTTAAATTTAGAACTGCACGATTGTATCACTTTCAAAATTCCTCCTCACTAAATTTTTCTGGATCAAGAAGAGCGCAACATATTGTGGGTAGCCTGTTACCTAGGCCAGTGATTTTAGCCATTTTATTTTTAAAAAAAAGACAAGACCTTAACTGTAAAAAAAAAAAATATTCAACCCATTATTTTATAAGTTGAAAAAAATTTAATTATCCATTGTTATGTTTTATTTTTAATGTTGAATCTGTCAGCGTTTTCTAAACCTGTGGATCGCAAAGTTTTTGCGATCCACAGATTCAAAAACACTGACAAAGCTATTTCAGTTGGTATTCCTCAATGGAAACTGCATCCGTCTAGTCAGAGTATGCGGCACACATCACTTATGAGGCTGCATTCTTTTAGTTATCAGTTAAATAAATTTAGTTAACCTGGGCCGTGCCCTAGAATCAGACGTCGATTTTTTTTCTTAAATTAACTTTTTTTTTTTCAATTAATAATAGAAGCGAAAAGTACATATAGTTACACCTTATCAATTAATTAATAAGATTATAACTTTAAAACAATAATTCTATAGTTTTACATTCTCTAAACTTAACCGTCCAGTTTAATTACAACTGTATAATATTTATTACACTCTCCCATATACTTTCTCTTTTCTCTCTATATACAGTACATGTATCTGTTTACAAGCGACACCACATTCAGCACTGTTACCTAACAGTACACGCAAAGCATGCACGGACTGTCTAAAGCTAACAAATTAAAACTAGATCTACTCTGACTTTCCTTTTTCCATACAATTTGTTTGGGGGAAAAATTACTTGTCGGTTTTCTATTAATCTGATTTTAATGAAATTGTTTGGCTCGACAAATACAGTACTGTATTTTTAAAAGGCCCAAATGTAAAATTTCGTGAGTCTGTCCGCTGGGAGTGAGAGTTGTTACATGCGGATGGATGGACGGACGGACAAGTTTAAGACAATAGGTGCATTCTTTTACTGCATGCATATGTATATGTTATTTATGAGATTATTCTGTATATGTAGTTTCCGTAATTGGCTATATTTACTGGCCTGTCTTGCGACTGGCTGCAAAGAGGGACTGATAGTAACTTCTATTTGCTCATTGACAACTCCCAAACACTGATGAACTCCATCCACAAGTTTGCCTCTTCACTTGAACTTCAAAGTGACTAGGTCTCATCTAATTATTGTAGTTTATTATTATTTGATTTATTATTTTTCTATTCTCCAATTAATTAATTTATTATTTGATTTACCGGTAACTTAACTCATTTGTACATATGATTTTAATGTTAGAATCTCAATGTTTATCTTCCGGTTGGATTTCTTATGATTGTTATCAACTCTGTTCATTGTTCTGCTCTCAGATACACCCTTCATGGTTACCTGTTGTGTATCTTGTTTTTAATAAAAATGAAATAAAAAAATAATAAAATAAAATAAATGTGTACATGTTTTTTTGAAGTCACGGGCAATTGTATGGCAGTTTAGCTAACAGGAGGCGAAATTTATAAGGAAATGGGATAGAAGTTCACTCCTGCCTTCGTACCAACTAATTATACCACATGTAAGATTAAGTACAAGATGATTATATTTTTGTATACATGCAACTTCTTACTGCTACATATATCTACAATGTCCAGGGCCGTCACTAGCACTGAGGGGAAATGTGCTCATGGATAACCTGACCACTAACTTTATATTCTTCATTCATACGCTGTTCACTTTCTTCCAACTAATATTTATCCACAATGTGGGCTATCACTTATACGAGGGCAGGAGTGTCTGTTTCTATCCTAATTCCCTACCTAATTTCTCCTGAAATCCCTGCCAGACCATCTTACGTGGCCATTCGTTTTTGAGCCACAATGGGAAAATTTGTACAACACCCATAAGACTGCCAATTGTCCTTTTGGTATTCGTCTCCAGGAGCTACTCAAAGAATTTAAAATCAAGGTAGACAAGGTTGCCCAAACACCGAAGCAAACCCCTTCCACCCTGGCGTGTTCACGTTCCAGCATTATAGCCTTAGTTGCTAATGCGCCAATAAAATCCAAACCAAACCTAATTTCTCTTCCTGTTAGCTGAACTGCTATACCATCGCCTATTACCATAAAACACAACTTGCTCCCAAAATGAATATACAAGGGGTGTTCAATAAGTTATCTACCTAAGGTACTTCCCAAAGTTATATTTCATTGATTCATGATTTATCATGTTCCTACATATCTCAACTATAATCGTACTAATTTTTATTCCGCTATGTTTTTAAGTCGTGTTGCTGTAACAGAAAGAAGGAAGACACTTGCAAATTATGGATTTGCTGAAATTGGAGCAATGTTCAGTCATCAAGTTTCTCACCAAAGAAGAGAATGGGCCATTCATGAAAGGATGGCTATGTATGGCAACAATGCGTCTTCAGATTACCAGGTGAAATTCTGGTTAAAACAATTCAGTGGGGTAGAGAATCCATATAAGATGATCCACATCCAGGAAGGCATGTGGCAGCGACAATTAGAGAAATGTGCCAAGTTGTGGAAATGTGCTGAATGACAGAAGTTTAAGGAGTTTACAAATCTCTAGTGAATATGACATATCTGAGGGAACAGGTATAACCATCCTCCATGAATGGAGGATGGTTATACCTGTTCATCCTCCATGTTCATACCTGTTCATCCTCCATGAATGGAGGATGGTTATACACCCAAATGTTCACATTTGGGGATGACTAAGGTCAATACAAGGTGGGTTCCAGATTTCTGGCCCCTGTGCAATTCAGAGTATGGTGTTGAGGAGAATCTAGATCTTTATGGAAGTGATCATGAAACTTTCATCTCCAGAATTGTTATGGGTGATGAAACATGGGTTTGTTAATATGATCCTGGGACCAAGCAAAAATCAATGCAATGGAAGCACAAGGGTTCTCTCTGACCCGAAAAATTTCGGACACAACCTTCAGCTGGCAAGATTATGGCTACCATTTTTTGATATGCTGAGAGAATTTTGTACGTTCTCTACTTAGAACACAAGCAGAGAGGAGTCATGCATCCCTACTCTACAACCTAAGGGAAGGCACAAAGGAAAAGGAAAAACTCTGTGGAAAACTTTCCAGAGATGTCCAGCAGCATGGGACCTGTGCACAGGTCCCATGCTGCTGCTGCTGCTTTGAGAGACCGACTTTACAGAACTTACCCATCCACCTTACAGGTCGGATCTTGCCCCCAGTGACTATTTCCTGTTTCGACACCTCAAGAAAAACGTACGTCGACGTCGCTTTACTGATGTTAATGAACTGAAGTCTGCTGCTTCTGCGTTCTTTGATGGACAGGACAAAGAATTTTATTTGTCTGGTATTTTCTCATTGCCAACAAAATGGAACAAGTGAAATTCAGAAGAATTAAAAACAGATTTTTGCCTCTGTCATTTCCTTCATAGGTAGGTAGATAATTTGTTGAACGCCCCCTGTAAACAGAGTAGAGTGTGTTTAGTGACAAACGGCACCAGGGGTTCCCCCCCCCCATCTCTGCGTGCTATACATTGTGGGTGTGAAACAGAACACTGTCAATGCCAGAGGTTTAAAAGTGTATGGATTTTGTACATGTGTAGTGTCGTGTACCGTTGTTCATCTGGTCATTTAGCTGCTGGGCCCCTCATGGGACCCAACGTTGCCCCACTCCGCCCCGTGGAGGCAGACCAGGTACACTAGTATCATAGTTATTTACTCTGGCAGGTCATGCCACCTAATTTCCTAAGATTTCAGTGGCAAGGACCTATAAAAATGAACTCCAAACAATTTGGAGTTCATTCGGACGCTAGTTGTAAAACCCCTGTAAAGTGTCATCTTCTGGTTTTAATGTAGGAAATTACTACGTACTGTTAAGGGAAAGGAGATAAAAGTGAGCAGTCGAAATAGGATGGAAATAGTATCCCCCCAGTCATACTCGAATTGCTCTAAGGGTTCATGGGATATAAAAAGAAGTTTAGAATTAAAGCATAAAGAGAAGAGCAGAGTGTATGCCAATAGTGGTCAGACGTACCGGGAGTGCAATTATCAATCCCATAAGGTGGAGTACCGGTAATATCAGGATCTGCACAACTCCTTACAAAAGATTCCTGATGTCCACCTTCAAACTACTCTGTGACAGACTTAAGTTCGAGGAAGCAGTAGTAGTTAATCTGGTGAGCTGTGAACTTCTTTTCAGTATGGCACGTGGCTGGGTAGCAAATTGAAGGAATTGGTCCAGCTTCAGTCAACGTATGCTGCGAGTGCGACCTACCATCAACTTGGCCCTGGTTTCCACAGGAACCAGTGCCACTTTTATGGTATGGTTACTTTCTGATTTCTAAGTAAATGTCGTAAGTAAATTTCTAAGTAAAACCTCCTAACCCCTTCCCCCTATCGATTTCAAAAATCTGCTTAATCCGAGATTCATAAGAACTCGGTGGACTGTTGTACTCTTTAAACTCGTCGGCGCTTTAAATTACACATTGTGTGCAGCAATATCCAGAACAGATAAATCCCCATTTATCTGACGCTTCAGCGAGTTCTGGCATATGCTACCGAAAGAACAACCCCCCCCCCCCGTCTTCTGAACAAAAATTCATTCCTGATATTTCGTATTGTACAATGCTGATCACATAAGCTAGCATCATGAAGTGCACGTTTTCAATGCGAGGACAAATTGCTTTTGCTTCTGTTATAACCACATTTAACTTTATAATGCAACATTACGAGAATCCGTTGGACAGCACAATTTGTTGGTTGAATCCAATTTGAAACGACCTTCGCAGTTAGCGGCCGCCTCTGAAATCCCATTTTGACCCAAAGCGATAAAAAAGCGCGACTGGCGAACTCAAGTAGGATTAAATGTGCGGGCAAGCAAACATCGGCTGAAATCTTCTTCATCCATCGATCATTACAAAAGAACGGCGTCCATGTGCCTTTTGTAAGTTAATGTCCGTGTCGAGGAAAATACAAAAAGAAGGGGTTTGTGGAGGCTGCCGGAATAACGTTTTATGATAATCCGTAGTCGATGGCGGCTGTAGATGAGGTCGATTCTGCAGCGGCGAATTACTGGCCGAGATTAAGCCGAAGAACAGATGGACTGCTCTGCATGCAGGTCGATACAAAGCTTCCGTTTCGAGGAAAGCAGTCGAACCCGTTGAGATGTCGTGCGTGCTCAAACTGCGTCATTACGTTACGCGTGCAAAAGTGACGTTATGTTTTGTCTAGACGATTATTTACAATAAAAATACAACGCAGTAAATTGTAAACACGAACGATTGAAGCGTGATGTTTACATCTGTTTTTGCCCTTTGAAATTCATCGTTGATAAGTAAGGTGGTAAATATACTGTACGTACTGCTCACGATAACAAACAAATATTTAAGCTGCTGCATTTAATTTATGGCTGAAAGAAAGCTCATTCCAATCTTATTGGATTAGACGTTCTCAGAAAAGCAGATATTTTTTTCATACAATGTGCATATTCTGTTTGGGAAAGAGTTGTAATGTGGTTCGTTTATGTAAGGTTTGCATAATAGAAACAAAATTTGGTTCCTTATCAAAGTAGTTGCCATCTGCTTAGTGGTATCAATTTGTGTATTGTTCCTTCTTCCTATCTAGTGAGGCGGTGCAGAAAAACGTATTCCCCGAGCAGGTCCGCGTCTAGAGCTTTTCGGGCCCTTCTTATATAAACAAGAATGAGGGTGATATCTGTTTTAAAAAAATCACAATTTTTGAGTTGTGTTAATTTATATTATTAGTTTTAGATTACAAAAAAATATAAAATAAAAATTCAATATTAAAGTATTTTAAGAAATTTAAAATTTCTGTTTTCTAAATTTTGACATCTGTAAACTTATTAATCCTCATAACAGAGTTTTTAGAATATACAGTACGTTAAGCTTTTGTTCCGAAAGAGTACTGCGTAAATAATTTTTTACCAGTTGAACTATTTTTTACCAAATGAATGCTCTCCTTCGGCATTGGTAATGTTAAAAACAATCTTAAAATTATTCCGACGTTAGGAAATGTGGTTATAATTTTGTTTTCGATTATAAAATTCAATTTTTATATCAAACTGTTCCATTTCCGGTTTCAATTCAACATTTACGTCTTTACTATAAATTCCTTCAATATAAGTTTTACGATACACGAATGCTTCTTCGCTGGTTCGACCGTTGATGATCTCAGAAAGGATGTAGATTTGCTTGAGCGTGTACAGAGAAGGGCAACAAGATTGATGAGGGGAATGAAGGGATCCTCTTACCAAGAGAGGCTTAAGTTGTGCAAATTGTAGCGGCTGGAGACTAGGCACCTGCAAGGTAATCTGACTGAGGTGTATAAGGCCTCTGCATTGCTAAAAATTCTGGAGAAAGCATTGCTACCGTCTGTCACCCATCAAATTCTCCGTGACAGTCCTCAGCAAATACACTATGGGATATCAGGAAGGTCAACTATAACTAACCTTGCAACAACCACTCTGCACATCTTAGATGCCTTTGAACAAAGACAGGAATTGTCAGTTATATATCTTGACATCCATTCCGCATTTGATGCCATCTATATACCCAATCTCCTACATCTCTTAGAAAACTACTTCAATTTTCGCGGCGATGTTCTCTGGTTCCTAGAATCTCTCCTGTCGAAGAGGACCCTTGTTCTAAAGATCGGAACAAAGACCTTCACGCGTCACATAACTGCCGGTGTACCTCAAGGGGGGGAGGGGGTCCTGTCTGGCATTCTCTTCTCAGCAATCATGGTGCAATTGGATCACATATGCTGACGATGTCAAGCTCCTTACTAGAATATCGCCATCCAACTCGGCAGCCGAAATCACTCAGCAAATCACTAGCAAACTGCAGGACATGGCTGACTACCTCAATACCTTCAACCTCCAAATCAACCCCCTAAAATCGGCACAAATAACTTATTCTCTAAAGGACAGCCCAACAACGTTGGAGCCTGTGCTTAACGGCTCCTCAGTTCCAAGTGTTCAAACACACAAAGATCTGGGGGTCGTCTTCGACTCCAAACTATCTTTCAACGATCACATAAACCTCATACAGTCGAGGCTGAATTCACTACGCTGGGTCGCCAAACAACAGCTGCTCCACGCCACCGACCCACAACTGGTAAAAAGATACATCGTATCAATCCTTTACCCGACAATACTGTATGCTTCAGAGATATGGGCATCGGCCGCCGAATCCAACATCAAAAGAATATTCTCTGCCGAATTCTGGCTTCTAAAATGGGCCAACAGCAAACTCCACCTTCCCCCAGCTCTCAGATCAATGCAGTTAGCAGAAGCTCTTCACCTACGCAGGCTCCGGTCCTACATCGGAGAAAGAAGGCTGCTGTTCACCATCAAGATGGCCACCGGTAAAATTACAGAGCCGAACTTCTGGGATCACTGCTCTTGGCGCAATTCTCCCCCTTATCTCCGGTCTTCGGCACAGCTGCTAGCAAACCGTAACCGGCTAGTACTAACCGACAGATTCCTGCCAAAGCAAATGCTGCCCTCACTGCAAGCCATCGACGGGGACCTCCAAGAAGTGGTCAATAATAAAAAATACAGGAAGGGTATCCTCGTCGAACTGAAAATGTAAAACTGTGCTTTGTTAATAATCTGATTTATCTTTTTTTCTCATGTGTATCTCTTTTGTAAATATGTTTTGTTAACCCCTGGCACCACCATGCCGTGACGGGACTAATTGTATGTGTATCATTGCTGCAATTAAAGATTCTATTCTATTTTATTCTATTCTATTGAATGGGTTGAGCACGCTGAATTCTGATGGGATTCTTCCACTTGTTCAGATTACGAACCTAAGGGGGCATAACTTGAAATTGAGGAAGGACAGATGTAGAATAGATGTGCGGAAATTTGCCTTTAGCCAGCGGGTGGTTAATTGCTGGAACAAACTTCCATCTGTCGTTGTGGAAGTTGATAGGTTAAATAAATTTAAGGAGGAACTGGACAAATATTTAGAGGGGATTGTTTTGTAATATATATATTTTGGCTGATGCTGCATAAGCTCATACGCTTGCTTTCTTGCATCACATGCCACTACTACTATAATCATATATTTAAATTTATTGTTTATATCTTTATATACATCACCTCTTCTACACAAATCAGTGACTATTCTATCACAAACGGTTAAAAATATGTTCACTCTAAAAGTTTCGCTTCCCTCTAATCGTACGTTGTTCTCATTGTTATCATCGAAAAATATTTTTTTTGTATCGTCGGGGTTTTTTTTTTTTTTTTCATATATTTAATTGGAATAATATTTCCAGCTTCATTTTCAAACTCCTTGAAATTGTTACGCATATTTTTAATAAAGTGCGGGCCCTAGGCACGTGCCTAGGGGTAAACGCGGCTCTGCCCCCGAGTTTGTTTTCCGCAGTGTTGGCTGTTTAGCTTGTCTAGGTTTGTCTTTTCTTCGGTAACTTGGGCATGCCTGCTCACAACAGATGAAGTTGGATTGAAGTTCCTTTTCATATCTGGAGCATTTTTGTGTGGTGCTGCCACTCTGTTTCGGCGATTTTGGAATGGATTAAAAGAAAATGGATATTTTTGACTTATTCAATATTGCTACGCGTAATAGGTGCTATTGCCACTTCAGCTTTCAACTTGAGTCCAAAGGAAAAAATTTATATACGTGTCCGGTAAGCTACTCCACGCATCGAACACAATTTGTCTTGCTTTTTCAACTCATCTATCGCCGTTCATTCGTGTAGAATTGCCGACTGGGCTAGCCGGGTGGGTAAAGTGCCTGCCTGGCAACCTAAAGGTCGCGGGTTCGAATCCCGCCTCGGGCTTGGATCAGAGTACTGCGAAAACCTTGGGAGGTGCATTATGGCCACAGAAGCCGATGCCGTAACTAAAACAAACGTGTAAAATTGCAAGGGCAGCCTTTTGCCTCTTCAAATCCTCAATTTCAGTTTTAAGGCATTTTAGTCTTGCACTCCACGTCCTTGATTTTTAAGCCCTCTAACTCCATTTCAAATTGTGCTTAATGTTAAAGAGCCGCAGGTTTCCGACCCTTGCTCTATACCATAGTCCAGAATCGTTTTGAAACCAAAGCTAGCGCAGCTATGGAAGTTTCTTCTTCAGTTGTGTATATCAATGAATTGCCCATTTCAGGCCCACTATATCAACTTGCTGGTTTCTTCCTCCCATTTCGCTGTGTTGGATGATTTCTGATGATTATTTAATGCTTCCTGATTATCATGTTAACACCTAAAAAAAAAAAAAAAAAAAGGTTTAAATAATTAAAAAAAAAAAAAGTTATTACACTGGTTGTAGTAGGACTTAATATGTTGTGTAGCAAGTCTGACTGATTCATGTTGGAAGTGGATTTGGTAATGCTTCGATCAGCTTTTATACATATTTGCTTTGCATTCTTTGGCAAAAAATTTAATACAGGATTGTTGTAATGATGGTGGGCGTGATCATAGATAAATGGAAGATAATTGCTCCATCCTTGATTGTGGACATGTGTATATGTAAGGGCAGCACCTAAAATGTTTGTTCAACTCCGCCTCGTATCTCTGTGAAGAACAGTATCACTACAAATGGGCCAGATGTGTGTGACGTATGTTTGTGAGTATTATGTGTGTGTTCTGTTGTGTCTGGCCGCTTGACTACCCAGAAGCATCAGTCACCTGGACAGATGATTCTGGGTACTCGTCCACACCGCGGGAAGGTTAGCCAGTCCCAGTAAAACACGTACCGTCTCGAAAGAGACTCTAACTCACTTGGTGTTGTCAGCAGGTGGCCCAGAGCATCCTTGATTGATTGATATTGATATTTATTACTTAAAGCGGTCCCAGCCAACCAATGGCAACCCCGCTGTCAGTTACACATAATTTAGCAGTACTCTTGTATACTTCCTCTCCTGTTTGCCCAAGTACAGGTAAGATAAAAACCTGCCATGACCAAAAAAGATTGATGTGAACAAATTGAAAAATAATCAAATTACATAAAAAATAAAATATACATATAATTAAATTTCAGACTAAGTCCAAACTTCATTGGAAAGATCTGCATCTGTTCATAGTCTGTTGGAAAGCCAGCAGCGCTAGGAGCTGCCGAGAACAGAAATGCCAGAATAAGGAGCTGGAGTTGCAATGGATAATAGCAGACTCAAGCCTCCACGATTTCACAGAATTCTAGGTAATTCGGCATACACCATACCTCATTACAAATTCAAGGCTTCCAGATGCAGAAGAGTCTTCCGCCTAAGAAATATTGCAGTTGCAAAGGCTTGGAAAGCCAAGAAGTTCTCCTGTTTATCAATTAGAATTGTCTCGCAGCCTTCTGCCATAAGATTGAGATTCCTAACCCGAGATACCAATTCAATTCATATATCGCAGTACCCCTCACAGTTGTACATAATGTTCCCATGATTCTCTTTCGCCACAATGGCAACTAGATCTTTCATTAATTCCTAAATCATGCAACTTTGCATTAATCGAACCATGACCAGTTAATAAGAACATAGCTTGTAAGTTTGGGGCAAACCATTTGAATTTTATCGAGGCTGCATTTCTTAAATCTGGGAAAAATTTTTGTGTAATCTGCCCTTTATCACAAACACTCCAACGCTCTTGCCAGACTTTTACCAAAGCATCCCAGATTCTTGTCCTTTCCTTCCTGGTATCTGCCAAAATGTCCACCTGTATATTCAGAAAAGAACAGGGAATGCCACGGCGGATGAAGTAAGCCAATGCACAATACAATAAATGCAATCAATAGGCAATTTTGCAGTCGCAATCTGCAGAGCATCCTTGATTGCTGGACTAGCTTTAAAATTAATTTCGTCTTTATTATGGGCATCCCAGATTATCTTCCAAATCAACATTCACTTGAACAAGTGGCGCCTCCGTAGCCAGTTGGGCAGGAGCAGCAGTGTGTAGCACACAGTTCTTTCTTTTTTTTTTTTTTTGTAGTTGTTGGCGCATCGGCTTCTGTGGCCATAATGCACCTCCCAAGGTTTTTTCAGTACAGTACTTTGATCCAAGCCCGAGGCGGGATTCGAACCCGCGACCTTTGGGTTGCTAGGCAGGCACTTTACCCACTCGGCTAGCCCGGTCGGCACACAGTTCTTGATTAGACCGGAGTTCGAGCCCGTGACCACCAAATACGGAGGATGCGGAAAGGTCAGGGAATGACCACCGCATATCCGGAGCAATATGGCCTAGTTGCTAATGCTCCCAAAAACCAAACAACAAACTTGAACAAGTTTCTTCTTTATTTGCAGCAGATGCTAAATGGGCCATTCAGCTTTATGAATAGAGCAGATGTTGCATATGGATTTCAAGAAAATATGACGACAGTATTCTTTCTTTTGTTTATTGGAGTTTATTTTGAATCTCTTTTGGGTGCTATAAGTGGTAGATTAATACTGATTTTATATAGGCTTAACAAAGTCTGCCCTACCTTTTACCGGCTTTCTTGGCATTTTGCTCTTCATTCTCTTAAAATAATGTACTGTATGACAAAAGCAATGAAGTGAAGAACAATAGAACTCCAAAGTGAAGATGAACTGTATTCGTTGAATGTACGGAGGAATGAAGAGCCAATGTGGTGGATGCACAGAAACGAAATTTTCTCAGTTCGCGCGTGAAAATCATTGCTTTTTGCTCGTTTTTAGGGTGCGAAGAACCCTTATGTCGCTCGGTTGTCTGTCTGTCTGTCCGTCTGTCACAGCATTGTATCTCTGGAACCACTCAACCTATTGACTTAATTTTGTATGTGTTTGTACATCATGTGAGCCAACATAACGCCATATTGATCTTTGTTGACAAAAGTTTGTGGCGCCTCCGTAGCCAGGTGGGAAGGAGCAGCAGTGCATAGCACATGCTTGTTGATTAGACCGGGGTTCGAGCCCGTCACCACCAAATACGGAGGATGTGGAAAGGTCAGGGAAGACCACCGCATATCGCGGAGCAATATGGCCTTAGTTGCTAATGCTCCTAAAAACCAAATAACTAACTAACTAACAAAAGTTTGTCTGAGAAATGGGGGGGGGGGGAAATGTTGTCGACAACCTATAGCTTATTATACACCGTTGGAAAGAGCTCGACGAGTAGGTTTAAAATATTTTTAAAATTAAAAATGGCGGCGCCAGACAGGAAAATGTGAGTAATTTTTGTGTCCCCCTCTATTTCCGTCACTGATGGAGCTCAAAATTTAAAAATCACATTAGCTATACGTTATTCGATGTTTATCTGGCTGCGTTCCTGGATCAGTTGATTCAGTACAAAGCAATGAACCACAATGGTTTTTTTTTTTTTTTTCTCTCTCACCATAAGGATTGAGTATTGTCTTTAAGACTTCAAGTAATCTCCGTTACATTTAAAATAAAAAGTTGTCCGCTTTTATGGCCCTTTTTGAAGACATGAGGAATAGGAAAATTCATTAATGTTAGGAAATGCAGGAGAAATTAAGATGAAAACAGTTTAATGTGCGCAGTACGTTGCATTTCAGGCAAGTTAACAAATAGTAATAATTCATGATTTGTAACAGGAAAAAAAAAAAAAAAAAAAAAAAAAAAAAATCAGCGAATTTTATGCGCCAAAAGAGAACGTTTCGTTACTGCTCCTATAACGACTTTCTCAGCCGATTTTATCATCGGTTGTGTTCGGCTACAAATTTCAAAATGTGAATTGACGCTCTTAATTCACAATTGCCATGTGGCACTTGTGAACCTACCGAAACGACGATTTATTTAAATTTGAGAAGCAAAACCACAAGATCCAGAGATGTGGTCCTTGGACACTTTTGGATATTAAAGGGCAAAGTGTGCTTATAGGACTCCAGTTCTCGCCTTCTTGTGTTGAGTTATTGTCGTACCAATGTATTTTCAAGGCCCTGATTTGCATATTGTGCCAGCTGAAAAACGTGGAATAGCTCGCGGAGGAAAAAAACAAAAAAACCCCTCTAAATAGCTTCTTACTCACTCGATCCGAGATCAGCTTACTTCGATTAACAGAACAGTGTGTTTATGCCGCGTAGTTACGGCGATGGATGAATGGGCGAAAAACAAGGGTGGGGCCGCAAAACAGACGACAAAAGGTTTTATACAGTAAGAGCTTCCAAGTGTGTGTGAAATGCAGAGTGAAAGGTCGAGGCGCTTTCGCGAGTGAAGCTGTTACACTAATGGCTTTCGGTTTTCAACGAGAACGCTTTGGTCGCGTTCATCGACCCGCTGTGCCGCAACACACTCTTTTGCGCGTTCTTGTTCAACCGGAATTTGAGACACAAGTTCGAGATGAACGCGCAGAACCGATTTCCGTTTTCTCTTTCGGATTCGAACTCGGGCTATTCACCCGTTGTTTCCGTGGGGCACAGCTGACCCCTCGTACGTCCACCGAACTTGATTTTCTGCGGGCAAAGGCGCACCGACGTTTCGCCACTGTTCAGTGGACCCTGTTTAGAAGGTTGCATAAACGAGTGTACGTGCTGTGCCATGGCGCAACAGCCAGTTTGCAGCGGCCACAACACATTTGTATCGGAAGTTGTATTTAATTTGTATGTTGGAACTATTTCTTCGTGCATACTTTGTTAAAGATATATTTAAAGGATGGTCGGCTCAGACACGGTCTCCATTTTGGGAAGTAAAAGGAAATTGTTCACTTTTCATTTATACTCGTGTAAATATATATTCAGGAAATGGGAGAATTGAGAAGTTGAACTGTGAATGAGCGTTGTACTACTCGATGAATATGTTCAGACTGCTTTGAAAGAAATAAAGAAAAGGCACGCGGCAAAAAATAAAAATGAATTAAAAATAAATGAATAGTACAGGGTGTCCCAAAAGTCACTGCGTATTTTGGTGAAATCCGGTGAATTTGAGACGAATGGCTTAATAGCATGATTACAAGTTTTATTTTTATACAATATATCCAAGTTTGAAACAGAAAAAAAAAAATACATATTACAATACAAAGGTTTAATTATTGCTTTCCACATGAGCCTCATCAGTGTCCCTGCAAATTTAAAATTGCTCAGCCGCATTGCGGAACACATTTGCAAGCGTTTCAGGGGTAATTTCCTGTACTGCCTCCCGAATGCGTTGTCTAAGATCAGGTAAATCTTCAATCTTCTTGCGATAAACCTTTGATTTTATGAAACCCCAAGCAAAAAAAAAAAAAAATACGAGGGAGTTAAATCCGGAGAACGTGCCGCCCAAGGTCTAGTTCCTCCACGCCCAATCTACCGATTCGGAAAGCGCCTGTTGAGGTATTCCTGGACAGTCCAAGCGTAATGACTTGGTGTCCCATCCTGCTGAAACACTACTCTTGAAATAACACCATTGTCAAGAAGTTGGGGTTCAAGAAACTGCTGAAGCATACAAGGTGCACAGTTCCGGAGACTGTTGCTTATGCAAAAGTACGGTGCATAAATATTTCACTTCGTCATCCCAAGCCACACATTTACTTTAGGGGAGTCTCTTTGCCAGTCTGTGAACTCAGCTGGTTTTTGGGAAACCCAGATACGACAATTGTGGCGATTGATTTTACCACAAGTGTGAAGATTTCTCCCTAACTGATAAATTTGGGTCCTCTTCGAACATTTCTCGAATTGATTCAATGCTTTCATGTGCTGTCCTTGGGCGTCCACATCCTCCCCCCCTTGTCACTTACAGATCCAGTTCTTTTAAACTTATTCACCAGTGCATGAATCGCATTGTCTGTGGGACCTCGTCTATGAAATCTTACCCGGGCGTTTTCCACCCACTGTGGGGAGGACGGTGACGATACCACTGTGCTACCGCGCAGACCGTTTTACATGACCATCTGCACATGTCTAAGGTCTCTGCACGATGAGTTCTAAGATTGGTGACGCCTTTCCAGAAGCAAAGTCGAATGCAATGTTTTCGCTACTGTTGGATTTGTGAAATGCAGATGTTGAGAACTTTTCTGATCGGTTAGTTACAAATGACGAATGCTGGGTTTGGCGTACCTACCAATATGATCCGAACACTAAATACATGTCAAAGCAGTGGAAACACACCTCCTCCCCACCTTCCAAAAAGGCAGAGATCACTTCATCTGCGGAAGGTGATGTCCGTGTTTTGGGACAGAAAAGGGGTTATCCTGACAGATTACTTACGTCGTGGTTCCACACTTACCGGAAAATACTACAGAAATCTTTTGAAAAAGTTACGTGATGCTTTGAGGGCGAAAAGGCGTGGAATGTTAACCAAATGTTTCCATCTTCTGTCAAATAGTGCACCGACTCACACGCCGTTGCCACCACCAACTTTGTTGTCCAGTGTGGCTTCGAACTACTGCAGCATCCACCCTATTCTTCTGACCTAGCGCCGTCAGATTTCATGTTTCGAGTTTCGAAAAATGAAGAAACCATTGCGTGGACGCCGCTTTGATTCGTCTCAGGAAGTCATCCATGAAGTGGAATCGTGGTTTCAGGCAAAAGGTACGGACTTCTTATGATCAAGGCATTAAACAACTGATCCATAGATGGGATAAATGTGTTACCATACATGGAGAGCACACAGAAAAGGATTAAAGTTGCGAAGTTTCACCTTTCTAGGGCTATTATTTCTAGGTAAGGGTACGAACTTTTTGATACCCCTCGTATACCCCTGGAAAGCAATATTTTTCCGGGCCGAATCGTTTTCGGTGCTGTGCTACCAGAAATGACATTTTGTATTCCCCTTCATTGGGTGATTTGGATTCTGTGCTCAGTTCAAATTCTGGCATGACAAGTGTAGTAAGCCAAGATGAGAAAGGGTGGAATCTCCTCACTTCAAAGGCGTTTTGTGTTGAGTTGCGTGTGTTTTGGTGCGAGGCTCCGGCGTGGAGTGTTTGGGGAGGCGACTGCCTTAGGCGGCAGTCGTTACACACACACACACAGCTATTTTTAATGGTGATATAAGATTGCTTTTTTTCCGCTTGCTATCAGTTTTACCTTTAAAAATCATAACACCTCTTAGCACTCAGAGAAATGTGGCGCTTATTTGGACAAAGGCGTACGAGGGAACAGCTGACTGACTTCCCTCATTTGCAGCCAGAGGAGTATCGCGATTGTATCTTATTCGGCCTTTATTCTCGCTGAAACAGGCACAAGCTGCTCCGTGACAGTTTAATGGCACTTTGGCAGATCCAGAAAGGAAGCTCCTGTTAAAGGCGCTCTTCTCGTTAAAACTTGTAGCCGCGTATTCTTCAACCTACGCCCCTAATTTTCACCCAAATTCTGATTAATGTTTCCCATTGCACGGACGACATTCAATTCTTTTCTACGACTGCAGCGAATTCCAGTACGTTTTAAAAATACGAGTTAATTACCGAGAAATAAGGGTTAAAAAAATGAGGCATTATCGGATACGCGCCATATTACATACTTAGCACAGTTTTCTCATAAGATAAATGCAAATAAATCCGCACAAATGGTGTTCACTTAAATCAAACCCAACCCAACTAAACTTGGAGATCCATGGAACACCCCAGTAACCAAGCACAGAGATCTCGGCGTTATCTTCGACCATAAACTCAGCTTAAAACACCACGTTGTAGATATTCACAGCAAGGTCTGCAGATCCAGATGGTTTGCCAAACAACACCTTCGTTATATCATAGAGCCCGAGCACACGCTCCAATACACATACCGGTTTCTGCAGCCAATCATCACCTACCGATCTGAAATCTGGACGTCGGCAACGAAAACCACTCTAAAAACCATTGCATCTGATGAGCACTGGCTTCTTCGCTGGGTCTTCTTCAAGCACAAACTTCCACCCCTCACACACACACACACACACACACACACACACACACACACACACACACACACACACACACACACACACACACACTTTGGATATTACCAAACTACTTAATTACAGAAAAGTCTCGGAACGGATTTTCACTCTCTGCTTACTCGTGTCAGTTAATTAAAATGATAGCGGGTGAAATCAATACGCCAAGTTTCTGGCAGATGTGCAATTGGAGGATCTCCCCAAAACCCTTAAGAGCCCTCCACTCTGCAGTGTATGACGTGGAGGCTCAGGATAGGCGACAGATTCCTGCCCATGTAGATGCTCCACAACGTCCAGGAAATGGATGTAGACCGCAAGAAGTTCATATAGGACAAATTCTACAAAAGATGCATCATGAGGGAACAGCTTTCGTCTTCAACTGAATGACTGCCATCGTTTTTTCATCGCGATTTTTTCATTCTACATATGGGAAAAAAAAAATTCATTTCCCATGTTAATAATTTGTTTTATGTAATTTTACCTGTCATTATCATTCTAAGGGCCAAGCCCTGTCGCCATAGATCTTTTTTCTCCACTCAACCCAAATTTTGGCTTTTTGTTTAGCTTCCCTGTGGTTCATTCTTGAGTCGGAGCAGGTCATCAAGTGGCGTGATTCTTGGTCGTCCTCTGCTTCTTTTCCCTTCAAGCTGCCCTTCTAGTATGTTTACTATCCAATCATTTGGTCCCTAGAGATGTCCTAGGAACCGCATCTTCCTGTTTATTATGGTTTTCTTGGTTGTTCTTTGTTCCTCGGCTACTTTGAGGACTTCCTCATTCGTCTTTTTTTTTTTTTTTTTTTTGTCTCTCCAGTTGATTTTTATCAATATTTTCCAGCAAAACATCTCAAATGTTTCAATTCTCCTCCAGTCTGTTGCTGTTATTGACCATGTTTCACAATTTTCCTGTATTAGTTAATTTTATGTTAAACCCCTTGCATTGTCGCTGTTATGGGTATTGCATCAGGCCTCCGTGTAACTAACTATTCACTGATTGCAATAAAGATATTATATTTGTCTTTCGCGAAAAGGCAGAAGATGCGCTCGAAGGCAAATTGTGAAATGTGTGAGGCACTAAATTAGAAGAGGCCTACGATGTACTGGCGGCCATGTTTTCGGGTGAAGCGCGGAACTATCGTTCAACAAAACACAACCGGTGAAATTTTCAGAGATTTCACTACTCGCTTTGAAAAATAAAGGGGTCATGTTGCGAATAAAATGGTGCTAATTCCGCTACACGCTAGGAAAACGGATGCAGCAAACAATAGTGACAACTGTTTTGAAAGAGAGCGGGAATTATAAAAGCCAGTTCAGAAGAACAGTGCCCATGGAAGTATCTGTAGAAAAGGCATGCAGCAGAAACAGTACGTCTGTGAGACAGACAGTGGAGTGACTCTGTTAGAAATTCATTAATTAACCTAACTGCCCTCTTCTGAACGGAATTAAGAAGCATGAGAGAGGTTTTGGAGGCACCACCCTAGATGTGGGAACAATATTCCATGGTAGAGCGGATTTGCGATTTCTACAGAGTGAACTGCTGTTTGGAAGAAAAGTAACGCCGAGAGCAAAAGAGAAAACCAAGTTTTTTAGATGCAGAGGAAGCAATATTTGTAAAGTGCTTCTGCCAAGAGAGATTAGAAGTCAGGGTAATCCCCAAAAGAGAGATATCATTTTTCCTAAAAATCGGAGTGTCACTAAAGATAAGCATAGGAGCAGAAGAATCCTTTTTGCGAGATATAAGACAAGATTGAGTTTTAGAAGGGTTGAAATCAACTAAGTTGTCTTTGCCCCACTGGAGAATTACCTGGAGATCGGCATTTAAAGAATTGGTAGCAGATTTTCGAGAAGTTGAAGCTGATTGAGCAGGGCAAGGTTTCTCAAAATGGAAAGTGGAAGACAATGTGCTATCATTGGCAAAACTATGGATAGCATTTCCAGTGATTAATATGCAAGAGGAAAAGAATGGGGGAAAGAACTGAACCTTGGGGGACACCGGCATTAGTTGGAAAGTTAGAAGACAGAACCAAAAAAAAAAAAAAAACAGTTGGCAAACTATAAGATGGAAGCTTGTTTAGAAGACCTTTATGCGAAACACGATCGAATGCCTTTGAGATGTCAAGAGCAACTACCTGTGTTTCACCGAACTTTTTCAATGAATTAGGCCATAAATGGGTAACATAAGCCAGAATGTCACCAATGGATCCCCACTGACCGAATCGATACTGACGACCGTTGATCAGACAGAAGGTTTCTAGGTAGTTTAAGAGTTGGCGGTTAATTGATTTCTCCATTACTTTAGAAAGAGTAGAGGTAATTGCAATGGGACGATAATTGAATGGAAGGGATTTGTCACCCTTTTTACGAACTGGTTGGATATGAGCAAATTTCCAAGCAGAAGGAAAAACACCTTTGTAATACGAAAGTGAAAAAAGGCGGCAAAGAAAAGGAGTAAGTTCAGGAGCACAGATTTTGAGAACAAGTGGGAAAATGCTATCAGGACCTGGAGCTTTCTTAGCATCCGGATTCGTCAAAATCCTTCTGACATCCTTTTGACGGAAGACCACAGGAGTCATTGAATGGAGCGTGTTGGGAATAGTGGGAGGTGTTTTACCAAGATCATTAGTAGATAAGTTGGAAGAAAAATGGGATGCTAGCAGGTCAGCTTTATCCTTGGCTGAAGTGACAACAGAACCATCTGGTTTGGACAGAGGTGGGAGCAGAGATGGGCAAAAGTTGTGGCCAATAGCTTTGGCAAGAGACCAGAATGCTCGGCTACCATAAGAGCAAGAAGCAAGTTTTCTACTCTTAGCCTGTCCAAATTCTAGTTTGGACTGATTAATAACTACTTTATAATTGTTGCGAGCTTTGGTGTAGGCAGAAAATAAAATTGAAGAATTAGAAACAAGCCAATTACGATATGCAACGTTCTTCTCTTGAACAGCTTTAGCACATTTATTAGAAAACCAAGGTTTAGATAAAGGACGAAATTTTAAAATGGATAGTGGGATAAAGGATACCATTCCTGCAAGAATAATTTCATTGACACGATCTGAGCAAACGTTGACATCAGAAGTTTTGAAACAGTAATCCAACCAAGGAAAAGAACTCTTGCATTCTTGTAATGCCAAACAATACGAGGTTGGGAATAGCCATGAGATAAAGGCTCCACTGGGGGTTCAGACAATCACCAAGTTGTGATCTGAGGTGCCTAAACGACCTCTCACTTCGACCGTCTACTTGGAAGGGTTGTTTGTGAGAAAAAGATCAAGCGTGTTGACTGTATGATTAGGATTGTCCGGTATTCTTGTAGGTAGATGAACAATCTGTGCAAGGTCATTAGGCAAAAGCCTCAGCATCTCGACCAGCTAGGTCGGTGTGACTAGAAAACGGAAGCCAGCTTGAGTTGTGAACATTAAAATCACCAAGGAAAATAACCTCACAATTAAAAAAGTTGGACTGGAGAAAGTGAAGTTGCAAAGAGAGGAAGTCAAAGAGCTCCAAGTGATTAGTGGAGTTGGGAGAACGGTAGAGACAACAGATGAATTTGACACAATAGGGTAGAGAGATTTTAAGCCAGAGAAGATCAAAGAGAGGAGATTCCAAATTGCCAAGTCTCTGACAGGGAATTTCAGAACTGACATATGCAAAAGTACCACCTTTGAGGCGAAAGGAATCATACCGCGAATAATTTGGCAACTGAGATGAGCAGTAGTTGAATAAACCGATAATTGAGATTCTGTCAGAAAACGTACATGGGGTTTGGCTGACTGCAAGTGGAAATGGATATCGTTGAGATTAGAATTGAGACCATGTATATTTGTGAAATGAATTAGGACGTGTTTTGGGAGGTTTATATCTTTTCGCAGATAAGGTTGCTCTGTTAGTTTGACAATTCATGTTGTATTCAATGGTTCAAAAAAGTGGGTGGGACATGCTGTATGAAGTAATGAAATTTTTGGATATGGCGTACACATGGTAAGAATATACCCAGATGCTTGACATACGTGGCTTCGACAATGCCTCCCGCATACACACTACTCGGACTCCCTCAAGTCACCCTGGCAGAGTAGAGGTAGCAAGATTATACACTAGCTGATCCGAAGAGCTCCTAGGGAATAGGTTCGGTACCGTGTACTAACTAGCGGCCGGCCTGCAAACACCGTTTTTGTACCCTCGAGATGTATGGAATATTGGATCTCGCCGCAATGTTCATCATAGCCTCAAAAGTCATCAGTCATACTGCATGATGGAAGAGATGGGGAAGGGTTGACCGGAACTTAGCTCTGGAGACTAAACTTGGGTTCCACCACTCAAGCCTCCAATAAGCAAAGTGGTGGTATTTCACCGGTTGATGAGAGTCATCTACCACCTAGTACTTCCTGGTAACACAGAGGGCCGGCATTCCTTCAAGTGGTGTAAGCGCCACACCTCGACTCCTGCTTACGTTGGTTCACACCTGAGTGGTCACTCACCGTGTGCTTGTACATGGAAGTTATACCCTAGATTGCTAAAAGTCCCACCATCGTGAACGTGCAAGCAGAGGATTTGGCTGTCACAGACCGTCCGAAATTGGGTCCACTTGACTTGAGCGTCACCCGAATATCAGTTCCATCAGCGTTTTAGACTCCTATATGAGAGAATGTCTGCGACAACCTGAAGGACCAATTTGATGCCTATGTTCTTAAAATCACCAGCAAAGCATTCAAACACTGGGATTTATCAAACGGATCATCCACAAGTTCAAAAACTATAGATATGCTGGCATCTTTTATAAAATTATAGTTCTTCCAATCCTTGAATTCAGCTCACCCATCTGGAATCCTCACACGAAAACTTTAATTAACGAAATTGATGCAGTGCAAAAAAATTTTGTTCGTTATCTTACGTTCCGTAATCCTCTATTCTATCATACAGTGTACTGTGAATTTTTTTTACTTTCATTTACTTTTGCTTACTTTCATTTGAGGCCTCTGTGCACTAGAAGAGTTATTGCTGACATCACCCTTCTAGCCAAAGTAATCACTGGAACTTATGAAGCATCTGATATCCTTAGTAAAATAAACTTCAGCTCCTTGTAGACAAGTTAGGAACCTTACATTGTTTCGCCTTGACTCTGCTACCACGGACTTTATGAAGTTCAATCAACTGAACAGAATCAGCAAATTGACTTCTTTGATAACTCTCAATCACTGACGAACTCCATCCACAAGTTTGCCTCTTCTCTTGAACTGCAAAGTGACTAGCTCTCAACTAATTATTGTAGTTTATTATTATTTTTAAATTATTTTTCTATTCTCTAACTAATTAATTTATTATTTGTTTTACCGGTAACTTAACCTAACGCAATCCTGTTTTGTACATATGATTTTTTAAAATCTATATCAGTGTTTATCTTCCTGTTGGATTTCATATTATTGTTATCAATTGTGTTTATTGTTCTGTTCTCAGATACACTCTTCATGGTTACCTCTTATGTATCTTGTTGTCAATAAAATAAATGAAATTTTGAAAAATTGGACCTCACCAAAATCTCCAAGATTAAGAATAAAATGATAGAAAAGGAAGCTAGAAGAATAACTGTTGTCAGTTGGACTGGAATCATCCCAAAAAATTGCACAATGACCATCATTAAGAAGAGAATGAAGATGAACATTCCGGTATGTATAAATGGATCACGTATTCAAAGGGTCGCACATCATGAAGACCTAGGAATAACGCGAGACACTGACCTCTCCTTTGTTCCTCAATTCAGTGGCATGAGGCGAAATACTACGCGGTTATGCGATCATCAAACATAAGCCCTGCTGGCTGTCGCGAACCCAGACTCATTGTTCAATATGCCCAGACATGCGCGATTCGTCTAATGCTTTACGCATTGGTGAGGTGGGCGTCTACCTCTCCATCCCATCCGAAGCGACACCTAAACTTATTGGAGATTTCTAAATTGGACTGCAAAGAAACCATTTACAGATTACAACTGGACATTACACTGAAAGTTTCTCATGCTGGTCCGTGATATCTTAACTTCTAGCCACATTTTGTTGCTCATGCGCTTAATTTTCCAAACATAAAAAAGAGTACATCTAAGCCGCCAAGAAGAGAGGAGGTCAGCATACTCCGGCCACCAATTACCGTTAGAAAAAAGGTAAAGTGCAGCCATTATCAACCCACTGCAGGATGGAAGCCTCCTCAACAATTCATGCTGAGGGAAATGGACCATAATCTGCCACGCTGGTCCAGTGCGGGTTGCCAGATCGACCGTATTCAGCAGTCAGGAGCTTGAACCCCGGTCTACTCAAAGAGCGTGTGCTACTGCACTCCCGCTCCTGACCACTCGGCTACAGAGGCCTATTACCGTAGCACGCTGCAAGTTCCCAACTAACATAGTGGCCCGTACCATACTACATTTTGTGTAGTAAAGTTGATCTCTGTTTTTTTTTTGATCACTTCTCGTGCATCCACCCAGAAAAATTCCTTTGCAAACCAGCACTCTCTCTCTCTCTCTCTCTCTCTCTCTCTCTCTCTCTCTCTCTCTCTCTCTCTCTCTTTCTCTCTCTCTCTCTTCATGGGTTGTCCCTTTCAATACTATTGGGTAAATGCTGGCTTCTTCTCTGAGAGGGAAAATTAACCTTCTTCTTGAAGATTATCTTACCGATTGGCTGTTTGTCGTAACAACAAATCAGTCTTATTCGGACAGTTGTTATTTCTCCAGGGAAGTACCTTAAGGCTCACTTCTTGAACTATACTATTTGTTCTTTACATCAATGAATTTCTCTCTCTTCTTCCATCTTCCCACCTAGTAACATATGCTGATGATATTTCCATTCTGATCACAGATAAAGGACCTAACCAGCTTCAACTCAAAATCTGTGCCATGCTCTCTGTACTGCATTCATTGTTGTCTTCAAAAGAATCGGCTTATACTTAATCCAGAAAAATCCAAATATATGGTGTTTAGAATCAAAAAATAAACCACTAAATATAGATTTCTAAATAATGTACAAAGGAAAACAACTCGAAAGAGTGAATGAAACCAAGTTTCTAGGAATCTGGCTTGATGATAAGCCGAGTTAGGATGAACGAGTTAGGATCACTTTACGAAAGAAGACTTCGTCACTGGCGGGAATACTCGCCTAGGTGTCCCCTTTCCCCTTTCCTTCTCAGAATAGTATTCATTTCCTTAATTCAGCCTCACCTCACCTATGGAATCATCTCATGGGGTATCATCTGTCAAAAAAACTTTGCGATAAACAACTCCATTCTCGTTCGTTCAATTTTAGGCCTTCCCTGGAATATATCGGTGAGTTCGAGATACAAGGTTAGCATGACTCTTAAGTATCTACCAACTACTACAGAAAGCTGAGGCGGTCTTTGTCTATAATACATTGAAAACTCCGAACTTCCTTCTGTCTTCAGATCCTTCTTCATTACAACAGGAGAAGAAGCAATATCGTACAATCTAAGAAATGAATCAAAATTGAAGGTTCCACTCTTCAGAAAAGCCATAGGACAGAAAAATATAAAATACAGAGACGCTAAAACTTGGAATAATCTTACTGAAAATATCGAAAATGCCACTTCACTAAACCGGTTCAAGAAGCTGAACTGAACATATCACCAGACATGTCTGATTCGAATCGCCTACCGCTCAACTCCAGAAAATTAAAAACATAAAGGAAATGCATTACAATTTGGAAATTATGTAAATAAGTTAAAGGAATAGGCGTCTAAAAGCTTGTGACATTCTATGCAATCATTTCATAATTTTTTTTTTTTTCCATTCATAATTCTAATTTGTAAAAGTTAGAAAGCTCATTAGTAATGAAATAGTTATGATTTTTTTTGCTGAATAATTCCTGTAAAGTTTCAGAACTATTTTTATTGTTATCTCATATCTTTTTCAAAGGGAACACCCCCTTTTTAAAAAAAAGCCATTGGCTTATGTGTTCTCCCTCCCTTTTTGCTATTATCTCTGTCAAGTGTAACATAAAATAGGGATTATAGTGTGTTCGTGTCTAACGGCACCAGGGGTTCCCCCCAAAAACGTCAGTGGGGTAGGCCCAGGCCCCACACCTAGGGAAGGCGATTTAAAGGGATCTAGGTTAGGCACTTAGTTCAAATAGTCAAATGGCGCTTGAGTGTCTCAGTTTTCTTATCTTCCGCTGTGCGTTAATGGAACTTCTCTCTCAGTCGAGCCTCCAGTCAGTGATTGAAAGCTGCGTCATGAGTTGTGGCTGGTACTGTACAGTTTTCAAGTTTGTGTTCGTGGAAGCGCCTTACGTCGGCTGAACAATTCCTGAGCAAAGTGCGTGAGGGCAATGTAGTCTTCGGTGTTATCAAGGACGTGCTGTTCCCTGTCTTTTGGGAAGATAGTGGATTTTGGTGAGGAGAGTACATCTTAAGTCCTCATAGAACTGTCATACATTAAATATGGATAAATAAATTATTAATCAATCAATTATCAATCTGCACGTTTGCATCTCTAGTAACTCTGTACACCCATTATTAATGAACAGATACCGCCATTGGTTTTTGGGTTCATGTAACAGGCAGCTTCATGGTGCACACTGCATGTTACATGAACCCGTCAGCAAAACACGTCCATCTCGCAAAGAGACCACCCTTGTTCCACCTTCTTCATATGGCAGAAGCTGATACAGACGTTCCAGTGGCGGTTTATGGTCAAAACTCGGTCGAAATGGTTTTTGTTAACCGTGCCAGCCGTCGAAGGTATTTTTGGCTGTTGACACGAAGATATCTGTTTTCATCCGAGGTTGTTCGTCTAGTCTCTCTTCTCCAGCAGGCTCTCTGGTCCGTGATTTTTAGAACCATTTTTAATTCTGGGGATAACTGCACGAACAGCACTGAGCCATCTGCACGAGGGACTGACCTGTAGAATATTTTCGCTCTCCAACAAAAATATTCTAGGAGATTGCTTTCAACGTTTTAACACAGTGCAGGGGTGACGCGATTAGTTCACCGAACGACGAATCAAAGGTGTTTTCAGTCCTCTTCATTACATATTGAGTCGGGCAGATTAGCCAAATGAATAATGGTCAAGATGACAGTAGTTTGGCTCCACTACTTAAATACAATATTGTCAAAATTATTAATTGCTCTCTTCTGACATTGTGCTCGTGCTGGAGTTATGCAAAGATTTTTTAATTTTTTTTTTTTTAAGTAGGCGTTTGAAATCAGCGCTGTCTGCTGTCGCAATTTTCATAATTTTAAATGGCTAAGCGGAAATTTATTCACACAGTCTCTATTCCTAAGTAAAATTCAATTGCACGCGACATTGGAATAAGAAAATGTGCTTTGAGATATTCAAACCGCCACCCTCCCAAAAAAAAAAAAAAAAAAAAAAAAAACGTTCGAAGGCTGTTCTAAACGTTTATACATCATCATCAGTATAATCTTATGTTAAAAGAAAATATTAACTGAAAGTCATTTAAGGCGGGTTTCTTTTGTTTGTGAATTTTTCTTACAGAGGGGGGGGGGGGTGGAATCGGTACATACATTCTTCCGGACACGGGGTTAACGGTGTGCGTAAATAAATAAAAATTCGATGAAACGAGGTTAGATCGCGTTAGGTTAGGATGCGCGATTTAACCTCGTACATAATGTGGAGGACCAGTTGTGCAACAGAAGTGCTTCCGAATGCGCTTATTTAAGGACGTCAGCGTTCTATTTTGAGATGTACGAAAACAGTTTAGAAAAGTATTAATGTGCATCGCCCATCGTGAAAACTAATTTTAGAAAGATTCTATGAAATCTGCCCGGCCGCAGTACCCTATTTTCACTTTCGTTATGCAAATGATTTTTTTTTGATTTGGTAGTTGTTGGCGCATCGGCTTCTGTGGCCATATTGCACCTCCCAAGGTTTTTGCAGTACTTTGATCCAAGCCCGAGGCGGGAATCGAACCCGCGACCTTTGGGTTGCCAGGCAGGTACTTTACCCACTCGGCTAGCCCGGTCGGCTCGTTATGCAAAAAGTGACGAAATATTCACTCACGCCCGTTTCAGCGCACCACTTAAAAGTCAGTTCACTCCGACGACACCCCATGCCACAAGCGGTAACGAATTTTTTTTTTCGTTTGTTGGTGGCAAAGAACGACTCTTACGATGAATATTCCATTGAGATACACCTGTAAGGGAAGCGAGTACATTTTCCGCGGTGCATCTATTTATTTATTATTTACAAACTTCTCGCCCACGGGGCTCGCAGACCCCACACACAGAATCAGTACAAAGCAGTGACTGATATTAAAATATATACAAAATTGGGATTAAGAAAACAGAGTGAAGAGCAGTTTCTTATACGCAGACGGTTTAAGTGTAAAATCAATATTGTCGTTATTCAATACTCGAAGGAAACGGAACAGAGGACTTCCGAGTAAGTGTTGAGGGACGGACTGGCAGGTAGAATTCGTTTTATACCGGGAATTCGAGCGAGGTGTACTGAAAGTTATTTGTTCAAGAAGAGATGGAGAATCAATAATAGAGTTTATGATATTGTAGATAAAAAGCGACCACGGAGCTGTCGTCTGAAGGGACCACATACAGTGGCGGACAAAAAAACTGCATCACTTGTAAATTTTTCAAATATTGTGTTTTGCGCTGCATTGTGGGTTGCAGAAAGTTCGAAATGCATTTGTTAGATGGGATATATATCTCTGTGAATGAAATCGAATATAAAGACTCCACCTGATGTACCTAATTGACGTAAAATGAGTAATTAATGAAAATACAATATGAGAAATCATGACAACCAAACATGCATCTTATTGGAAAATGTATGTTTGGTTGTTCATGTACAAAGTGAAATTTACAGTACATAATACTATTAATTAGCAAAATAAGTCCTCAGTATTTTGTTGTTCCTCCTCGAGCTGCAATACAGCCTTGCAACGATCTGGCATAGAGTTAATCAAGTTCTGTATATACGGTTGCCCAATTTCGTGGTACTACACCCTTACAATGCTCTCCCGCAGCCGAATCTTACTTACTTCTTAGACGACATTATGAACCAACAATTTTCAATAGGATTCAAATGTCGACTGTTGCTAGGCCAGTCCAACACTATAATGCCAGCATTTCTGAGATATGATTGCACCTTAAGGGAGAAAAACGAGAGAAAACATTCGTGTAAGTATGTTTTATCTTCTTGTAAGACAAGAAGACAAACTCATCATTAAATCTAAATAGCATAAAACTTGCCAATTTTGCTGTGTGGCAGGTGCTGAGTCCTGTTGAAAAATGCTGTTTTGGACGTCCGTATGTTGATCCCTAATAACGGGTTTCAGGCACTCCTCCAAGATAGCACTGTACATTTCTGCATTCACCGTTCCGTTAATAAACTTAAGCTGCGCGCGTGTAGCAACTGAATAAACAATACCGTAAAGGCAGAGATACGCTGAATTCTCCCCACCCCTTTGCTTGTTATGCATTCCCAGACCATCTGACTGGTGGGGAACTTTACAGTCGGTGTTATGCAGTCAGGATGGTATGCTTCCGATTTTCGTCTTCTCACATATCGCTTCCCATCCGAGCCATGCAGGTTGAATTTCGATTCGTTTTGTCCTTGAAACATGCGTTTTAGCCCAAGCAAATCGATTCTTGCTCATTTGTTGGGTCAACAAAGGCTTCTTCTTGGGCAACAAAGGCATGCAGACAACATTCCGAAAACCGTCTTTGTATAGTGTGTTTAAGATCTAACGACACCAGGGGTTTCCCCCATCTCCGCGTAGTTTACATTGTCGTGTGCCAAGAAGTTTGGAAGTCTGAGATATTATGTGATCGACACAACAATAAGGATAAAATCAGATCTAAATACGACACTTATGTCCCTGAATATGTCCAGTTCTTGCAATTAGCGAGAAACAACAGGATAATGTATACGATTTTCTGTTGTTCTCAACAGAAAATCCCTTACTTTTGGCTAAGAGTCGAATTGCATGGTGGCGGGGGGAGAGAAATTCAACGCTGTTGGTGTTCGCATAGATCACAAAAGTGGATCTTTGGTCAAAATCGGTTACGCATGGCTATGGCTCGATGTATGATAGTAACATCAAAATTTGGCTTATTGTACTACTTTTAGCTTAAATCCAATAGTGTAATTTTGCCTTCTTGATGCGTCTGCCATTGATTAGGGCTTAAATGTATAACTGGAATTCACTTATTACTCCAACATCCTGGTAATTACTGAAAACTATACTAACGTATAGTAGTTAACTATATCAAATTTGGAGTTGTATGGCATCCTTTCTTAATGTGCCACAGAAGCAGTCTCTACCACTGAAATCTGGACTGCTTGAAACTGGATGAGTACAGTAACGCAACAGATACTGCGTACATTTTGGTAGAAGCATTTAAGGGGAGTTATTGAGACAGGTTGGAATGAGGCTGATGTTGGTTGCTATCCCTGTGTTATTGTCGATCTCGTGCGGTAGGATGTGGATGATGTTTGTTACAAGTAATTGTGAATGAAGAATAGGAGGGATATCTTGTTTTCACAGGTCTCACAGCCACCTTGATCCCTATTTGTTCCTCAAAGAATTTAGATATATTTGCATCGGCTGTGGATAGTCCAAGTCTCGATATGAAGATTTTCGATTTGGTTTGGATGGATCTTTTATTGTATGTTTTCTCCAATATGTTGGATTGGTTGACTGGTTTGGCTTTGCTGGGGTATGCTGGTGATGTTTCTTGAGTGGGACTGGCCCTTTGGGCTACCAATCTATTTGCAGAACTATCTTGGTGAGAAGTTGGATCATTGACCGTTAATGACACTTCCGAAGGGAAATTAGGTCGCAATCGTTTGAAGGATGACTGCTGGGAGACAATATGTGCACAAGTGGGTTTTTCATTGGTGTCACCACTCATGCTTGAGTGTAGGCATGGAGCATTTTGAGAAGCTTCATTGTGAAAAACGGCTCCTTCAGATATATAATCGATATCGCACCTAGGTTCACAAGGGTGTCCGGATACAGGTAATTGACTCATATCGATGGGGGTTGGCAGGTCGCTGTGTTTCCTGTTAGTTAAAGATTGTTTTTCTTTAGTACTGCTGGTTTGAGATTTAGTGGGTTTCTTCATACTTTGTTCACTATCACGATGTGCTGGTACCATGTATTTATTTGATGTAGCTCCTTTGTCATTTCGATGGTTTTTGTTCTATGACAGAAGGCTGGTCCACAACGGCGAACTTATTTCTAATTACTTCTGATAAAAGATGCCTTTTATCAGCTGTTAATTCCCCCCCACATTTGTGCTATCCACAATACAGAACAAAATAACTGTAGAAAATTAGTTTTCATGCCCTTCCACATTGCTTTCAACGATATATTTGCAGTTGGGACTGGGCAACTGATATGGAGGAATTTTCTTCGCTGTTAGCGTCGTCCTCTGAAGACTGGT
Source organism: Mastigoproctus giganteus (assembly GCF_048544385.1). Taxonomy (NCBI): domain Eukaryota; kingdom Metazoa; phylum Arthropoda; class Arachnida; order Uropygi; family Thelyphonidae; genus Mastigoproctus; species Mastigoproctus giganteus. The sequence continues at coordinate 2,414,024 of NC_143578.1, forward strand.
GGTCGATATGAAGGTGGTGATCTTCGACAGCTGAACTTTTAGCTTCAGAAGATAATTTCTATCGCCATTGTCATCGGGAAAGGACTCTTCCAACACGCTTCATCACCAGGTAGAGGTCTGTTACCGGGAATAAAAGAAAAATATACGTATTTTAAAAATAATCATCCAAAAGAAGCCTTTAAAAAAATGTCGACACTTATATGCTAATGGAGTCGGTGGACCGCACACTACTTCTAACTGCAAAATAAACGCTTCAAAACTGCAACGCACACTGCCAGTTGAAGCATCATCAGAATACACAACACCATCTGGCTAATACAGTATTGCTAAATTACAAGCCAGAAGCAGCTGTCGGGATGTGCTAGTCCCACCTGCAAAATTAAGGTTAATAACCTCCTGAAGTTTGACTTATCGTATCGCGGAACACTTTTTTAGCATTAGTATAGTTAACATTAGTAAAGGCACATGATGCAAGAAAGCGACCTTATATAGCAGGAGTGGCCAACTTAATTTGTGATGCGATCTACTTTTTTCCTTCAAAATGTGCCGCGATGTACCATCTCAAAAATTTCGTTGCACAAGGTGCACAAATCGAGCGATAACTGTATATTTAAAATTCGTCGTGATCGACCGCAATTAAATCCGCGATCGCCTCGTTGACCACACCTGTTATGCAGCATGAGCCAAAAAAAAAAAAAAAACCTCACTTCACCCATCCACGCGCTCCAAATGTTTATATAGTTCTGCCTTGAATCTATTTCATCTATCAACTCCAATGACAGATGGAAGTTTGATACGGCAATCAACAACCCACTGGCTAAAGGCAAACTTCCGCACATCAATCCTACAATTGTCTTTCCTCAATTTGAATTTATGCCCTCTCAGGCGATTATTCTGAGCAAGAGGAAGAATCCCATCAGCATTGAGCATGCTCAAACCATTCAAGGCTTTATACACTTCAATCAGATCACCTCGCAGGTACCTAGTCGCCAGACACTGTAATTTGCAAAACTTAAGCCTTTCTTCGTAAGAGCACCCCTTTGTTCCATTCACTAATCTTGTTGCGCTTCTCTGTACTCGTTCCGGCAGCTCTACATCCTTCCTAAAATGAGGCCTCCAGACCTGCATACAGTACTCAAAGTGTGGCCTTATACAAGGGGATAATCACCTCCTTATCCCTACTAGAAAAATTTCTGTGTATCATTGACAAGAAACCATGAGCTACTCTTGCACACCGTCTGCACTGCTCAGAAAACTTCATATCTGCCTGCCCAGGTCTACCAGGTCTTTTTCATTCTCTACCACTGTCAGTCTAGTACCACACAGTTGATACATTACTCTGGGGTTACTGCTTCCAATATGCAGTACTTTACATTTGTCAATGTTAAACTTCAGTTGCCACCCGTCAGCCATCTCCTCAACATTTCTAGATTCTGTTCTAGCAGCGTACTGTCATTAGTGTCATTAACAATCCTGTCGACCTTCGTATCTTTTGAAAACTTTCCGTCTGCAAACTTTTGACATTAAGCCTAGTATACCATCATCAATATCATTAATAAATACAGTAAACAACAATGAACGGACCTAAAACTGAACCCTAGGGGACGCCACTAATAACATTAGTCCACGAACAGCACTGTGCGTTGATAACCATTCTGTCTTCCCCCACTCAACCATCCCTTTATCCATAGCAGCAATTTGCCTCCAATGCCACACTGCTCCAATTTCTACAGCAGCCTTCCATGTGCAACAGTATTAAAAGCCTTTCTAAGATCCAGATATATGATATCAAAATTATTCTTTGCATCCAGTTCCTTTGTGACCACATCATAGTATCCAATCAAATTGGTCAGACAAGACTTCCCCTTAACAAACCAATGCTGTGTCCGAGCTATAACTGAAGCCTTGTCTAGATGATCCTCCAGTGTTCCTTTAACCAGTGCCTCGATTAATATCCCAGGAACAGAAGTTAAAATAATAGTTCTCTAATTGTTTGTTGCCCTTTCATCCTGCTTTGTGAATTGGTGTCACATTTGCACATTTCCAGTCCATGGGTACCTCCGCTGAGTCCAGGGAAGCTCTCATACTTATGGCTAAGGGTATGCTTACTTCTTTTGCTGCCTCCTTTAATATAACTGGATAGGTCCCATCCACCCCAGGTGCCTTTCTTATGTTTATCTTCAACAATTTCTCCCCCACTTTGCTCTCAGTTATTACAAAAACATCTAGCTCAATGGCAGAGTTTAATTCACCTGTGGCATTCCCCTCCCTGAAAAAGTCATGTGTGAATGTAGATGCAAAATACTCATTTACTTTGTTAGCTACCCGAGCAGGATCTCAACATTTGAACCATCGATGTCAAGTGGACCAATCTGATTTATCTGCTTCCTTTGTTAGAGTTTACATAAGTAAAGAACTCTTTGCTGATTTTCTTTGCATCCTTTGCCAACGTTTCCTCGTAATCTGCCTTTGTCTGCCTAACCTCCTTTGTGACTTGGTTCCAAACCAGCTTGTATCTATCAGAGGTTCTGTGTCACCTGTTAATTTATATATATCCCATGCATTTTTCTTTTCTGCCACAGTCTAATTAGTTCATCTGACATCCATTTAGGCCTAAACCTTGAACAATATTTCTTAGTTAGTATGAAAATTCTAGTAGCTTCTATGTTTATTTTTTTTGAATGCTTCCCATTTTGAATTTTCTGTTGGTAACATCATTAGTTGGTCTCACCGTATAGAATTTAAATACTGTCTCAGACCACCATAGTCACTTTTACGAAAGCAAAAATCGTTCCCTTTACCCTTGATGGTAGTTACCTCTTTGAGTAAATTCCACTTCAGCACACTGTGATCACTGCCACCTAGTGGTTCATTTACCTGCAGGTTTTTAATGCACGAAGAATCACTACTGATAATTAGATCAAGAGTATTACTCCCTGTAGTTGCCTCCCGAACATGCTGGTGTAGAAAATAATCATCCAATAAATCCACAAAAGCCTTGCTAGTGTGTGAGTGACCAACCCACAAATTTCAGTCAATATCTGGGAAATTAAAATCCCCCATTATAAGACTCTCTGATTTACTGGCCCACTCTATTTCTCTGTACAGTTTATTATACTCATCAATCATTAGGCCTATAACACACTCCTACTCTTAATTTTGATCTTCCAGTTCTTATGTCACACCAAACTGACTCGACACTGCACTGTCCAGCGATGTCAACTGGCTGCACTTCCTTTGATTTTGTGTTTCTTAGCTAATAGCATAACCCCTCCTCCCTTCCTATCCTGTCTGTCCTTCCTGTACACATTGTACTCTCCAAATTCCATTTCTGCATTCCTTATATCTGTGTCACACCACGTCTCTGATATCCCAACAATATCTGCCTTTGATGTTTTGAGCAATACCTCAAATTCATTTACCAAACTCCTAGCATTGGTGTACACGCAAGTATACATGCATCTGTTCCTATTCTTAGCAACCCTAACACAGCCCATGTATTTACTTAATCCACAGTGGCTCCCAGCAGTCTTTGGAATTCCCTGCACCTTGTTTTCCAGGCTGCTGGTGATTCCAATGAAATCAGTATAACTATCACTTCCACCTCTGCCTGCCGCTACTGTATCTATTAGTCCGTGTATCCCCCCCCCCCAAGCTAGCAGTTTTCCGACCCACCTAACGCCTCCTCGATAGCATCAGGAAATATTCTTGCACCCTTTCTATTTAATTTTATCCCATCCCTGTAGAAGCAGCCTCTCCTGTTAGCAGACTCTCCACTTATTATTTACGTCTTTTGTCCCTCAAGCAAGTCAACCTCCCATCCTCCCGAATAGCTTATTTTTATTGGAAGGAGTTTCATTAATGTAGGTAGGTGGAAAAACCATTTTGATTGAAAATCACTTTAATTCCACTCTTCTCCCTGCAATAAAATTTGCCCTTCCTACAACACAAAGTGCTGCCTCTTTATTCCATAACAGACCTTGAGATATAATTTCTCGAGGCAGGCCGACACTCTTTTCGTCAATTAGCCGAATGTGCCATTTATTGCCGTTTCGGCGTGCGGGTCAGAAATAGGGTTACTTGGGAGATTACGAACGTCGTAATAGCTGGTGCCGAAGGTCCAATCCATTATGTAGCATCCTTGTCATATTCACTAGATGACGCGGCAACAGTTAACTGTTTTCAGCGCTATGGAGAACCATCTCATATCTTTCATAACATCGTTCCATAGATTTCCAATCTCAGAACTAGATGATGTTCACTTTTCACTGTTGTCAACCCACCTGCCATTGCTGCAGGTTCCACAAATAAAACTTTAAGTTATTTTTTTTGCTTTAAGTGAAAAGCAAATATTTTTTTTTATTTTTTTAGAAAAAAAAAATTATAAATTTAAGATTAATTAAAACTATTTAATTAACCGTGTCAAAATTGTTGGAAAATTCGACTCGGCTTGAGTATGCGAATAAGCGTTACGCAATTAACCAGACAAATTGATAATAGAAACATTTTATGATTTTAACTTTTGTGCAATTAACCGTTATGCAAGCTAAATTTGGATAATAAAGGATCCAAGATTACCCGAATCACTTACGATTTGCAGATGATATCATTCTCTTTGACAATGATCTGGAAGAATTGCAGCAAAACTGAAGAACTGCAGCAGGAAATCAAGTTCGATTTGAAGACGAATAGCAAGAAAACACAGGCTATGCTCATCAAATTTACCAGACCAAAGAAAATCATGGCCAATGGACAAGAACTTGAAGTGGAAAGGTATGTTTACCTTGGACAAGAAATATCAACAGATGGAAACATCATGATGGAAATTGAACGGCGCGTAAAATTGGGACGGCAAGCATTTGGTCTTAATATGGTCTTCAAAACAAACTTGTCACGTTGTTTCAAACGAAAAGTTTTTGATCAGTGTATCCTCCCTGTCCTAACATATGATTTTGAAACATAGACATTGAATGGCAAAGCTTTACGAACCCTGAGGGTCACACAAAGAAGTATGGAGCACTGAATTTTGACCATAATTAGAAGATACCGAAAAGCATGTGCATGAATTCGCCAACAAACCGAGGTTTGTGACATCAGTGAAAGAACAAATCTGAAGAACTGCAGCAGGAAATCAAGTTCGATTTGAAGACGAATAGCAAGAAAACACAGGCTATGCTCATCAAATTTACCAGACCAAAGAAATCATGGCCAATGGACAAGAACTTGAAGTGGAAAGGTATGTTTACCTTGGACAAGAAATATCAACAGATGGAAACATCATGATGGAAATTGAACGGCGCGTAAAATTGGGACGGCAAGCATTTGGTCTTAATATGGTCTTCAAAACAAACTTGTCACGTACTTAAAATAGAAATGGGCAAGTCACATAACAAGAACTGACGGTAGATGAACCAAACGAATTTTTGAATGAATACCGCTTGACTCTAAACGCCCAAGAAAAAGACCAAAGATGAGTGGATCGATGACATTGTGAAATTCGCTGCTGTAGTAGTAGTAGTGGTAGTGGCATGTGTTACAAGAAAGCAAGCGTTATGAGCTTATGCAGCATCAGCAAAAAAAAAAAAAAAAAAATTACAAAACAATCCGCTCTAAATATTTGTCCAGTTCCTTCTTAAATTTATTTAACCTATCAACTTCCACAACGACAGATGGAAGCTTGTTCCAGCAATTAACCATCCGCTGACTAAAGGCAAATTTCCGCACATCTATTCTGCATCTGCCCTTCCTCAATTTCAATTTATGCCCCCTTAGGTTCGTAATCTGAACAAGTGGAAGGATCCCATTAGAATTCAGCGTGCTCAACCCATTCAAGGCCTTATACACCTCAATCAGATCACCTCGCAGGTTCCTATTTTCCAGCTGCTGAACTTAAGCCTCTCCTGGTAAGAGGATCCCTTCATTCCCTTCACCAATCTTGTTGCCCTTCTGTGTACACGCTCAAGCAAATCTACATCCTTCCTAAAATGAGGCCTCCCGACCTGCACGCAGTACTGAAGGCGTGTCCTGACCATTGCCTTATACAGAGGGACAATCACCTCCTTTTCCCTGCTAGCAAAATTCCTGTATATCATTGACAACACCCCATTACCTGTCCTGATAGTCTGTCTGCATTGCTCAGAAAACTTCATATCTAACTGCACAATTACTCCTAGCTCTTTTTCATTTTCTACCTCCTTAAGTGTGGTAACCTACAGTTGGTGCGTTTCTCTGGGGTTACTTCTACCCATATGCAGTACTTTGCATTTGTCAAGGTTAAAGTTCAGTTACCACTTCTCAGTCCATCTGCCCAAATTTTCTAGATCCTGTTGCAGTTAACACACTGTCATTAACAGCCTGCAACCTTTGTATCACTGCAAACTTCGATATTAAGCCTGATATACCTTCATCAATATCATTGATAAATATGCAAAAGAACAGTGGATCCAACACCGAACCCTGTGGGACTCCACTAATAACATTAGTCCACGAAGAGCAGCACCCATTGATTACCACCCTCTGTCTTCTCCCACTCAACCATCCTTTTATCCATTGTACCAACTTACCCTTAATACCATTCTGCTCCAATTTGTACAATAGTCTTCCATGCGCAACAGTGTCAAAAGCTTTGCTGACATCCAAGTATATGATATAAAAATTATTTTTTGCATGCAGTTCCTTTGTAACCACATCATAATAACCAATCAAATTTGTTAGACAAGACTTTCCCTTAACAAACCCATGCTGTGTCTGCATTATTGCTGCAGTCTTGTCTAGATGATCCTGCAATGCATCTTTAACCAGTGACTCCATTATTTTACCCGGAACAGAAGTTAAACTAACTGGTCTGTAATTACTCTGTCACCCTTTGTGAATTGGGGATACATTTGCAGATCTCCAGTCCGTGGGGACCTCACCAGAGTCGAAGGATGCTCTCATAATTATGGCTAAGGGTTTGCTTAGTTGCTTTGCCGCCTCCTTTATTATAACTGGATAGATCCCATCCACCCCAGGTGCCTTTCTTATGTTTAACTTCAATAATTTCTCCTCCACTTTGCTCTCAGTTATTACAAAATCATTAAGTATCCTGCAACAATTTGATAACCTTGTGGCATTTTCAAACCTTAATAACTCCTCATGTGTGAATGCCAATGCAAAATACTCATTCAGTTTGTTTGCTATCTGAGCAGGATCATGAACAGGCGAACTATCGATATCAAGTGGACCAATCAGATTCATCACCTTCCTTTTAGAATTTATATGAGTAAAGAAATCGTTGCTGTTTTTCTTAGCATCCTTTGCCAAAGATTTCTCGCAATCTGCCTTCGCCTGCTTAACCTCCTTTGTACTTGATTACAGACTAGCTTATATCTGCCATAGGCTTCTGTGTCGCCTGATAATTTATATGCATCCCATGCATTTTTCTTCTTTGCCACGAGTCTCATTAGTTCATTTGACAACCATTTAGGCCTAAACCTTGAACAATATTTCTTAGGTATGAAACGTTTAGTAGTTTCCACTATTAATTCCTTGAATGCCTTCCCACTTAGAATTTGCTGTTGGTAACATCATCAGTTGGTCCCACTGTACAGAATTTAAAAACTGTCTGAGACCACTATAGTCACCTTTACGGAAGCAAAAACCCCTTCCTTTACCCCTGATGGTAATTATATCTTTAAGTAAATCCCACATCAGTACACTGTGATCACTGCCACCTAGTGGTTCCTTTATCTGCAAATTCTTAATACATGTATGATCACTGCTGATAACCACATCAAGAGTATTACCTTCTCTGGTTGCCTCTCGAACATGCTGCTGCAGAAAACAATCATCCAATAAATCCACAAAAGTCTTACTAATGTGCGAGTGACCAGCCCATAAGTTCCAGTCAATATCTGGGAAGTTAAAATCCCCCATTATAAGACATTCTGATTTACTAGCCCACTCTATTTATCTGTACAATTGTTCATTGTACTCAATCGAGTCATTAGGCCTATAACACACTCCTATTCTTATTTTTGCTTTTGCGGTGCTTATGTCACACCAAACTGACTGAACAGTGCACTGTTCATCTATATCAACTGAATGCACTTCTTTTGATTTTATGTTTTTCTTAATTAACAGCATAACCCCTCCTCCCTTCCTGTCCTGGTTTTCCTTTCTGTACACATTGTATTCCCCAAATTCCAGTTCTGCATTCCTTATATCAGTGTGACACCGCGTCTCTGCTATCCGAACAATATCCGCCTTTGACGTCTTGACCAGCACTTCAAATTCATCATATTTATTTACCATACTTCTAGCATTGGTATACATGCACCTATTCTTATTATTAGTTACCCTAACACATCCCATATACCCACCTGTTTCACGATGTCTGCCATCAGTATAGTGGTAACAGATAGCATAGGACTCCACTTGCTGGAAACTCGAGGAGGCTTTCATTCTGCAGTGGATTGACAATGGCTGAAAATGATGAAGTTAATTAGTTATTTGGTTTTTAGGAGCATTAGCAACTAAGGCCATATTGCTCCGGGATATGCGGTGGTCATTCCCTGACCTTTCCACATCCTCCATATTTGGTGGTCACGGGCTCGAACCCCGGTCTATTCAAGAAGCGTGTGCTATGCACTGCTGCTCCTGCCCACCTGAGTACGGAGGCGCCAATGATGAAGTGTTATGCAATTAAATGTTGCGGTCGGTATTATTATTAAAATGTGTCCGCATGCATTACTACAGGACGGGGAGGGGGGAAAAGAGACTTGGATTTGAACGCTATCTTTGTTCCATCTTCAGCCATATTTACAATACATTCATTACATTTACAGTCATTGAGGAGAGAGGAAGAAAAACTTCTGTGAATGCAATTTGTAAACTAAATTAAACTGGTTCTGCATCTGTTACAGTTCAGTGGGTGGATCCTTTTTTTTTTTTTTTAGCAAGAATAGTTTTCTTTTGGTGAGCACTGCGATCTTTTAAACACAGAGAGAGAGAACGATCACCATAACCACTGCGTTACTGCGAGGCGGCAAGAGATAACGAGGTAGGAGTTGTGAAATTGGTAAACAACTGCGGACAAAGTAAAATTACACAACAAGGATAAAATAGCAGCTTAACAGCGCGTGTTAACATAAGTGGTGCTAGACATGACGCTACTGCGCCGAGTTTGTGTGCTTTTCCAACAGGGGCACGTCGACAGAGTTCAAGGATATTTATTCATTACATATCATAAATATCGTAAGGTTAAAGAATGTTACGAATTCCACTTCTTTCTCACCTCATCGTCATAGTGTGCTTTCTCCTTCCGTTTGCGGTAACGTACATTTTCTCCAATTTTTTTCTTTTTAAAGACGCGTGGGTATGGTGAGACTTTGTCCCCACACGTAGCAAAACGAATTTTGTCGTAGTACAGGAGAGCTTGGCAGATGGTGTGGAGAGGAGTACGAGCTTGTTCTTATTGCCTGCTGTGATTCGAGCGAGCTGCTAAGACCTTTTCCTATAGGTTTTATTGGTGCAGAACATATTCGAGTCAGCATTGAGGTGCTGTACTTCCGTTAGCATTTAATTTAGGAGGAAGCGATCTGAGATACGAAGTCTCCGATGCTTCGCGTAGAACATCGGGGTCAACCGAAGTTCTGGCTTGGGTATTTGCCAGTAACGCGATTTCCAAATGTTGAGATTTAGTCCGTGACCATCTTAACTGTGGCTACCAGTCGCTGTACTTCAGTAATATCAGGTAGTCGCTCCATCTCCAGTGAAGTAGCTAAGCTTGTGGTTGTGTTCTGCGGTGGGAGACAACCTGTCCAGTTAACCCATTTAAGGAGCCAGAATTCTGCAGCGAGGATTGCATTCTTCGTTGTAGTAGCCGCTGATGTCCACACTTCAGCGGCATAGAGGGGTGGAGAATAAATTACTATCCTAATGAATTTCCTAATTATGTGGATCCTGGACATAGATTAATTGCTGTTGAGCTGCCCATCGAAGAGAGGCTGCTCTGGACGTGAGCTTCTCTACATGAGCATTAAATACTATTATTCCCAAATCTACGTGGGTAGGAGTGGCAGATATTACAGTTTCATTGAATGTTGCGGCTATTATTGTAGGGGTAGGTTTGAGGGAAAACACCATTAATTTTGTTTCTTGAGGATTTATTGAGAGTTTGAGGTACAAGGCGATGTTGATGAGACTTAGTGATGCATGCCGTAGCCTCAAGGTGATCGTTGGAAGCAATAGCGAATGGTATCGGCTCAGCGTTGTAGTACTGTACCCTTTATTTTTATATGTATGAGACATGTACAATAAAGTCTGCTGGAAATGTTGTACAACTTATATGTTTAATAACGATAACAATATACAAGTTAATAACGAATAATACCGTAATAAACACCTGAGCATATATTTTGCTAGAATTTTTCATTGCACACAGTACACCCAGTGATGATCCCCAAATTCAAAAAACAATGAGGATTGATAAAATAAAAAAAAAAAACCTTAAAAACTAACATCTCTAAATTTTTATTTTCAAAATAATTTAAAGGCTAATTCGCGTTGCCGATAAGGTCTAGAAATAAGAACCAAAACAACACCCTTCCCTGTCAGAAGGTAGTAAAGTCGTTGATAGTTGGAATAAGTTGCCGTCCAGGTAGTTGAGGCTGACAGTTTGAATAAATTCAGAGGTCAAGTGGATACTTACCTGTATGAGGAGGGAAGCGTATAATTTTTCTTATCTACTTGGTTGAGTTTTTTTTTTTTTTTTTTTTGCCAGTACATCAAAGGCACATCTTCCTTGCACTTGACTATTACTACTAATACTACGTCACGGTCACTTAGGTGCAATTTAACCGTGAAGACGCTCAATAAACAAAGAAGCGTTTCTTTTTCTCCGAGAACTGAAATGCATCTGGTCCAGCGGTAAGCTGCCTTGAGAAGCTCCTTCGTGGACCTACAAAGAACATTACATCCTGATCGCATAAAATTTCCGTCCCTTCACACTTTTGGGTAATTGTGAGTCTCACTTGGCCCCTGTAAAAGTCGGTTCCACTTTATGCGAAATACGTTTAATCCGTTAGTAACGAGTGCAGCCCAGTGAGTCAACGTGGAAAACGTGAACGCCGATCCATCCTGAAATTGGATGAAGAAATCGCGTCACTTTTCGTACCCGCGTGGTTTCGGCTGTTTGCTCTGTGGCCTACTATTACTCCCTGTGGCAACTGTACCGCTTTTCGCCCGTGTGGCATCCCAGCCAGCACGATACATCGCCGCGGACCACTCTTATGGTGTGGTCTGGGTTCGATTCCCGTGAACGGCGGCATGACCTAAAAATAGACAACGTTGCAAACCAAGAAGGATATATAGATCCACCATGGATAAACCATACCACAGCCTATGAACTCCTCACACAAAACTGGAATAAAAATACTTTGTCAGACAGCAACTTTCAACAACTGCATGCAGCACATCGAATGCAATATCCCAATCACATACCAATATATACAGACGGATCAAAATCAGAGAACCATGTAGGAGCCGCAGCAGTATTCCCAGATATTACATTGTCACGCCAACTCCCAAAAGAATGCAGTGTCTACACTGCAGAATTAGTAGCAATTCAGATAGCCCTGGAGCATTTCAGAACCACCTACCACTTGAGAGCAGTAATATACTGTGATTCATTAAGTGTAATCCAAGTTATACAAAACACAAGCAATATAACCCATCCAGTACTCTGGCAAATTAAACGGATACTAAGAGACTTCACAAATAAAAAACAAGATATACGTTTCTGCTGGATACCAGGACACAAAGGGATAAAAGGAAATGAAGAAGCGGATAGAATTGCAAAATCAACCAATAACCTTCAAGAACAATATTTCACAGTTCCACATAATGACTACAAGCCAATCATTAAAAATCGCTGTCTAACCCAATGGCAAGAACTCTGGCAAAAACAAACATGGAATAAATTATATGAAATAAAACCAAAAGTTGAGCACTGGAAAACGAGCATAAGGAAATCAAGGAGAGAAGTAGTAGTTCTGACCAGATTGCGGATAGGCCATACGCATTTAACAAATGGTCATCTATTACGTGCAGAAGAACCCCCAAGATGGCAAGTATGCAATACTATCCAAACAGTTAAACATATACTAATAGAATGCCCAGCATATGAAAATGATCGACACCGAATTTTTTCATCATTATATAAAGGAAACCAAAACATCACCCTTGAAGATCTTATAGGTGACAAAGAACACGTGTCAGATATTTTTAGATTCATACAAACAATCAACATATACCATCTGCTGTAAATAATAGTATAATACCGCAGAAACAGTTAACCTTTCACATTCGAACAAGATTTATATAAAGAGAACATTGTATAATCAATGAACTGGCGCACTATGATCTCCGTTGTCGATGCGCCAATAAACACCAAAACAACAACAACGTGAACGGCGGAAGGAATTTCTATAGTAATTTTCAGTCGAGGCTGTAGTTATCCGAAGTCAGGTGGAGGGGTAGGATTCTCCTTTTGAGTTATTCCGAATATTTCAATCCGCACAACACGAACTGCCCGCGAATAGCAGATCTATTATTATTATCGTAATCTGTGACGCAGACGAATTGGCCCGATTAAAAGAAAAAGAAAGAAAATCACAAAATGAAGTCAACGCCCGAATTACCTTAGTACTCGTGAAAGTGAAATCATTTTCTCTGAGCTTGTGATGAGTATCTGATTATTACTATTGAGGGCGATGTTATCTACTATGCAGCGCAATAAATTGAATAATAATAATCCGGGATTACCTCTCCCCCCTCCTCCTCACACTTCAATTTTACGGCGTTTGGATTGTTTATTTTTGCATCGAAAGATTGTACCGACTGTTCAGCTGCCCTTCGCCGTCTTATGTTTATGTCCAATCAAGCATAAAACTGATTTCGCAGTTAAAGTAGCGGAACATCTCCGTGGCTGTATCACGTAGCGACCCTTCGCAGCGGGATGACGCGTGGTGTTTTTCTTTGCGTGTAATCCGACCATTTTGTTGCTGTTGGTGAAATGTTCGCTCCGTCCACTCGCTGACGACGGAGATTTCAAATCCGTCTTCATTATGAAATGATCGGAGGGAGCATCTGCGCGCTCGCTAATTGCCAACTGTCGTCGTCTTGGCAGCACCGGAAATCGTAATGCACTTTTGGGAGGGCGTGGGCGCAGGTGTGACGCGATTAACAACCGGGACTTGAAGGATTAAGTTCCGCCGCTGAAAAGTTTATCTGAAAAGTCCGCGTTCTCACTCTTTCCACTAATTCGGTTAATTTCACGTGGACCGCTTCGAATGAATTGTCCACATTTACCATTTCTGACAATACACCGACCTCGGCTTACTTGGGACGAGGGCCTCACTTTTCAAAACCACTTTTCGACCATGAAAACGAAGACTTTCTCGGCGATGTGGGCAATTGGACAACAGCTGACGGGGTTACTCAACGTCGATGTAGTCGGAGGATACGTCCAGCGGTGCCTACAACCTATCGCACTGTATGCATCACCAATCTGATCTTCTGCCCCGACGACGCACATAAACAGATTCCTGGCAGTCGAGTACACTGGGTAATGCGATGGATGAACAGGGTTACGGGCAATGCTTTCACCATCTCCAGGGCTGTTTTATATACCAACTTAAATATCACTCCCTGGAGAGTTCACATTGCATCCAGGAATATTCTTCTCTCTCACATGCTTATCGGTGTGATTGACGCCCCTACTCTTCATAGAGTTATCTCTATTCCACGTGCTGGACGCAGTAATGACAACCCCTACCTACCGTTGCATGCTATACTGTGCAACCTCTGTTGTCTGAAGAATTTCTTCCCAAACAACTCAGTCAACCTTTTCAATTCATTGGCAATAGACCACCCTGTAAAATACTCTGAAGACAAGCAGTAGAGGGTGAAGAGCCTCTCTGAAGCGCACAGCTTGCTTGAACTGTTGTACAGAAGCTAGGAACTTGAACTTTATAAAGAAGATGAAATTACCAACATACAAAATAACTGTTGGACCTCTGATACTGTCAATAATTTCCTCTTTTCATTTTGTCCCTAATCGCTGTTGTTGGTATTGCCAGTGTCGGATGCACGTGTGTAAGGTGCATCCGACATTGGCAACAAGGGAGAAAAGAGTCCACCGGAAGCCGAAATATGTAGGCAAATACAATTTGTGAAAATTTCGAAAAGTGTCAAGTCGCAAACGGCCTCGTCATTTTTATCGCGAATGTCCGCGTTTACTGACGCTTCATCGTATACTCGTTCATACGTTGATAGTTGATCTGTAATCGTATTGAAACTAGGTTCAGTTTGTTAGTGCTAACGTTGTTGGTTACCCAAAGTACTCGGAAGTTTGGCGAAGAGTCCTTCTCCAAGTAGAAAGTCCACTGTGATTCAACAGTTGAGATATGAACGCTGGCGGGTTCTTGAAGATTCAGAGATGCGACTTGTCAACAAGTGCCTGCCAAAAGTAATTCAAATCCATTAAAAATCGACCAGCTTTCTGGCAATCAATTTTCATGTTGGTAACACCTTATAGACAGAAGAAAAAAAAGACAAATACACAAAATTAATGGATAACAAAGAAAGCAACCGATTTTCACCAATGAACCATTTTGTCTTAAGATGCATCACATCACTGATATTTTTCCTATTTTGCGATTATTCTGTTTTTCTGTTACACTTTCATTAATCCGTTTTATGATTTTTGTTCATTTTGAATCTTTAGTGTATCATATAGTTGGAAGTTATATATTTGTGTCTTGTTATTTAATATTTATTGCGGTGTGTAATCTTTCTGTATTTCACTCATTTCTATTGGGACCGTTACTCTGATGAATGTTTATTAATAAATAGAACAAAAAAAAGTGTTAAATTTGGCTTATTTCGCCAATTTGCAAATGTAAGAGGGTTGGAAAATTGATACTGTTGTGGACAGGACGCAAGGCAGGAGTATCTTTTTAATTACCATCCTTTTAATCGATCTGACTTCACTTTTCTTTTGAAAATTCATTGAGTATAAGCTTTAAATCATAGTTTGGGACTATTGTTGTTTTGTATATTTATCAATGATATTGATGAAGGTATATCCGGCTTAATATCCAAGTTTGCAGATGATAAAAGGCTGGCAGGGTTCTTAATGATAGTAAAGACAGTATGCTACTGCAACAGGATCTAGAAAAGTTAAACAGATGGGCTGAGAAGTGGCAACTGAAGTTTTTCTTAACATTGACAAATGCAAAGCACGGCATATTGGTATCAGTACCCTAGAGAAATGTACCAACTGTGTGGTACTACACTCAGGGTAATGGAGAATGAAAAAGACCTGGGGGAAATTGTGCAGTCAGACATGAAGTTTTCTGAGCAGTGCAGACAGGCGGCCAGAGCGGCTAATGGGGTATTGTCAATGATATACAGGAATTTTGCTGGTTGGAAAAAGGAGGTGATTATCCCTTTGTATAAGGCAATAGTCAAGCCACGCATACAGGTCTCGAGGCCTCATTTTAGGAAGGATCTAGAATTGCTAGAACGAGTACAGAGAAATGAAAGAAGACTGCTGAAGGGAACGAAGGTGTGGTCTTACCAAGTTCTGCGAATTGAAGCGTCTGGAGACTAGGCACCTGCGAGGTGAGCCGATCGAGGTAAAGCCTTGAATGAAAGCCTTCATCCTATCAGCTCAGTGCTGATAGGATTCTTTATCTTGCTACGAATCTGAGGGGGCATAAACTGAAATTGAGGAAAGACAGTTGTAGAATAGATGTGCGGAAATTTGGCTTTAGCCAGCGGGTGGTTGATTGCTGAAACAAACTTCCATATGTCGTTGGGGAAGTTGATAGCTTAAATAAATTCAAGGAAGGAGGGGACGAATGGTTGGGTGAAATGGGAAGGATTTCTTTTTTTTTTCCTTGCTGTTGCTGTATAACCTTGCTTTCTTTCATCATATGTCTTTGCTAATGCTAAAGTTGGTTTCTCGTGCGTTTCTCGCCATTTGAATTCAAGAGTGGAAGGTACTTCTGTAGCTTTACCGTAGGTTGTCCAACCCGTGTGTGATCAACTCCTGTGCAGTTATGTAGGCAGCCTTTCAAATGTTGTGCTTCCCGCAAGTTTAAAAGTAGCGTTTCACAAAATATAGTTTCACACTGACTTTTGAAACCATCCGTTTTTAATAATATTCGATTTTTTTTCACGTTTTATGTATCTTCCTCAGAATTAAAAATTACACTGGTGTGCAAAACTTAAGGAGCAGTCAGGTTTTCACCTATAGCTTCTCATAGGAGTGGCCTGGATATGGGAAAAGCATACCAAAGAACCTCGTGAGGGTCTTTGGCATGCTTTTCAGAAATGAAGGAAACAACACTGACACAACAACGGAAACAAAACGGTACAGAGGGACTTTGTTCAAAAATGGCAACATAGCACTGGCTGCCATGATTCAGATGCATCACTGCCAAAGATGGAACAAAGGGAACAGGTGGTCCTCAGTAGGAGATATGGCCACCCCTAATGTCGATGCAGGCTTTGCACCGACTGTCCATACTTAGAACAACGTTGTTGATAAGTTCTAACATCGTCCTTCCTCTGTCAGCGCCATCTTCAGCTAGTGAACATTTTCTGGTGGGTGTGAACGTGCCGCTAGGCGTCTCTCCAGATTGTTCCATATACAGTATGTTCGATGGGATTTAGATCTACGGAACGGGCAAGCGAAACCATACGAACAATGTCTTCACTTTCCAAAAGCATATCAACAGCTGCAGTGCGATGGGATGTGGCATTATCATCCATAAACACAAACTCTGGGTCAATGGCACCTCGGAACAGACGCACACGAGGAAGGATTACCTCAGTACAGTAGCGTGCACCCGTTACAGTACCGCCTTCCAGTATCTGGAGTTGTGTACGTCCATCCAAGATAACACCTCCCCACACGAGAACACCTCGACCGCCATATCGGTCCCTTTCAGTGATGTTTGCGGGGTGATACCGTGTGCCACCCCTCGCTAGATTAGCTGACGTCCAGAATCGCTGCTGAGACTGAATCTACTCTCATCAGTAAAGAGCACCTTACCCCATTGCGCTGCTGTCCAGCTTGTGTTCGATGCACTACTGTAAATGGTGTCTCCGATGGGCAGGTGTTAAAGGGACACAGCGTACTGGACGTCGGGCGAACAGTCCACCTTTGTGGAGTCGCCTGGCCGCAGTAATCAGAGATGTTCTTTGCTCCTATGCAGCTGGTTTGCAATGGATCCCGCTGTCGGGTGTCGGTCCCTCATGGCCTGTAGGAGTATATAACGGTCATCATTGAGCGTTGTTTTTTTTGGACGACCACCACTGGTCCTTTGAACAGCTGTACCTGTCATTCTGAAGGTCGGCCACGCACGTGAGACGATGCTATGGACGGTACCGAACTCTGCAGCCACACTCCTCGCACTTCGACCTTCGCAATTATTCGACCCACCCCAGGTAAAGTCATCCAGATGTTCTCACCATTCAGTAATTTGCACATAACTGCTGCTTTTATCTGTTTATGTGAGCCCTCTCATCACGATTCAAATTTTTGCATGTGCACCAGCTTTCTACTGAACGGCCACAGTTATGCAAATCGACACAGGATGTTTCGTTTGATTTTGTGGTTGTAACCTTTAGAAATAATGTTGGTCCTTAAGTTTTGCACACCAGTGTATTAATACAACCATATAATAGGAATGTCATTTTAGTACTGCGTAATATTGGTGAGTTTTCGTATTTAATATCAACAAAACTGTAAATGTGAACGTGATAATTATTATTATCATCATCAGTTTATTCAACAAACACCCCTGTACAGAAATTATATAGGAGGGTGGCTCATACATACATCCAACTAAACTTATTAGAGTGTAACATAGAATAAAATATCAGCAAATACATAAGATATAAATATAGAGGAAAAATTACATCGTCATTTACAATATGAATTGATTCTGATGGTCATTCTCTGAACAAAAGGAATACCCTCAGTCCTATAAGAGTCTTTTTGAGACACTATAAATCGTTCATTTAAGATTTTTATGAGTTCGAGGGCACTTGTAGTCTTTCTCGAATTACGTTCTTCATCATATTTGTAGTTTCGTATACAGATCCACTGCAATGAGCTTCCTCTAAGTTTTCTCGTGGCAGTACCTGTCTGGGTCTATTTTGAGGTCTCTAAACAGCTCCAGAGTATTGGCAGGAAACATCCGCCTTATCCGTCCGTGTTATTGAGAGCGCTTCGGAGACTATGAGGGTTGTGGAAGCGGGCTCCACATTTTCAATTTGAGGGGCATCTAAATTCCCAGTCAGAAGTTGTGCTAGAGTGCAGATATTACGTATTGTGATCATCTGAATCCACGAAGCTGTGTTCAAGTTTGCATATAGTATGGATTTGGAAATTGTGAAGGGCTTCCCGGCAATCCTATTCAACCACCGGAACAACCAGTATTTCAGGCTGAGAAATTTCCTAATGTAAGTATTTGGAGCAGAGGACCAAATTGTCGAAGCATATAAGGATACAGGAACGATACACCTTTGGATATATTGGGTCACTAATTGCTGGTTTCGAATCCCAGTTATTTTCTGTCTTACAGCCCACATGGCAGCGAGAGTTTTTGATCTTGTGTTCTGAAAGTGCCTTTGGAAAGTAAGGCCCTCGTCCCACGTCGCTCCTATATGAGTTGACTTTCTTAACCTGTGCCCCATTAATAGATAATTTGATTTGATTTTTTATCTTCTTATTAGTTTTTGTCAGTTGTGCTGACTTGTCTGAGTTTAGCCATAAACCAATTTTACGTAGGTGTCTCCAGTTCATACAGCTTAGTGTTGGCATGGAAATTGACGTCGGACACCACAGATCCTTCGTTAGAGACAACAAAATATTTTATATCAGATTTATAACGAGAATTACATTTAAAAAATTCAGTAAGGACGCTGCGAACTTCTGTCTCCTAGACGTCCTTATTCTGCTCCAACAAATTAGTTGGGTAGAAAATGCTGCAACTTACCAACGTTTCACCTCTTTTTCGCGAAGGCGTGAAAAAATATTTAGTATTACAGAAATTGGTTCCTATACCGATGCACTTTGACATACACAAATTTAAATTAGGAAGTTTTTTTTTTTTTTTCGCACCCCGAAACAAAATATTTGTAGACGCCAATGAGATTCCACGAGCCCAAAACAGTTTCGTGATCACCGAGCAGAAATGCCTCTCAGCATCGGTTCAGTTATTGGTAATTAAGGAGTAAAAATTATTGCTGCGCTCTCTCTCAACAGTTTATTTATTTATTTATTTATATTTTTTTGGTTGGATTTGTGATTGTTAACGAACATTGACGCAGTGAAGCTTTGTTCGTGCCTTTTCAGCCTTCTTCTTAATGATGGACGCTACGTCAAAGAAGCAGCGCGATGTACCAGTGTCAAATGCGCCACTCCGCTTTCTTCGAGACGTCTCTCCGCTGACGCATCGCTCTCTTCTTTTTGTGCTTCTGCGATTTCCCGTCAAGACTCGACTCACTTTGAGTTCGCTCGAATAGTTCCGTTACGCCGATGACACCTCGCGTGAAGTGGATCCCCGGAATAGCTTTCGACCGAGCCGGAAAGGAAGAAAATGGGGTTTTAAATATCTGAACGTATAAGTGGACAAAAACACGATTATCGTCATAATGAAATGATATCACGTGCTCTTTATTGATAGTTAGCGAATATTTAAGACGTTAAGTACGTAAGCTACATACTCAGATTGACCCCGGCAAACATATCGTAGCCTAGTGGTCAGGCACGCGGGTGCATAAGTACACGTGCCTTGAGTGACCGGGGTTCAAGCCCGTGACTACTGAATACGGTACTGTTTCTTGTATTTAATCTATCATGTGAACTCCTCTGACCGTTTGGTCGTCCCGGAGTATAAACAGAAAAATTTATTTATTTATATCAAAAAAAAAAAAAAGTGAATAAAAAGATCACTGAAAAGTTGCGCGACTTAGGATCCTATCTCTATCGATTTGGCCTCCTGATTAACCCAGCCAAATCAGTCCAAATTACCTTTTCTCTCAAACACCAACCTAGTGAAGTCCAAGCTTCCCTAGACAGTACTGTATTCCCTTTCCAGTGATCACGATGCATACGAACTTAGAGTTGTCTTCGATTATACAAACTGATGTGCTAGACTACCAAACAACAACAACTGCTCTACGTTAGGGATCTGGATGTCGGTACAAACTATTATATTAGGGTCACCCGGTAATTTCTTACACCTACCCATATTTGTGTCTGTAAATTGCGTGTGTCCTCTGGTCTATTTGCCTGTTTTGCTGGACAAAAACCCCCAGTTTCTGGGGAAAATGCCTCGCTGTCTACGCCTGAGACCGACTAACTTAGTCACAGAGTGAAAAGAGCCCACTAAAGTTCCTCCCGTCATCGACGGGATTCGAACCCGGGACTTTTCCATCCGGTGTTGGGGGGAGGACCGTGACGATACCATTGTGCTACCGCGGTGACCGACTCGTCAGTACGGATATAGTTCTGTATACTCCGTCGTGTTATATACCTCAGAAATTTGGGCGTCCGCAACCCCACCAACAACAAGCGTGTACTCCGCCGAATACTGGCTCCTTCATTGGATTACGCATAAACATCGTTGTCCACCCCAGCAAAGAACAAATGCAATGGCGACCTCACTATACTTTGAGATCGCCTCGTCCTAATTGCCAAAATGACTTCCGGAATAATCTCGGAGCCAAACATCTGGGAACTGTGCGACTGGAGAATCCCTCAACCAGGACTGAGGTCTGCTTCCACACTTAGAGCCCACCCTAACAGACTAGCCCTTTGTGATCGCTTCCTCCCCAGGCAGATGCTCACCACAGTCCAAGCAATTGACGGCGACCTCTACAAATTTGCGAAGGATCGAAAATACCAGAGACAGATCCTTGATGGCCTAACCTCAACCAGGCAAATTGCACGCTAATTTGGGCAGTATAATAATGTCGAAAATATTGTAAATAATGTCAAAAGTATGATGTCTGTAAATATATTGTAAATGATGTCTGTACAAATGTATTGTAAATATTTTCTGAAACTTATTCTGTTCTTGGATCTGGGAAATGAAACCGAATCTCGATGTCGGCTCCGTTCTCCAAGCTCATTGTTCACCAGCCAATGTAAAACCGCTGGCATTGCCGCTGTGAGGAGTTAATTGTATGTACCACTTTTGTACACAATGAAGATCTGAAACGGAGCTGCAATCTATTCCGATAGTTATTGCAGTTGTGACGAAAACCGGGTGAAGTTTTCATCACTGTCAGGAAGTGAACACGCAATCGTCAGCTGGAAGATGAAGAAAGATGTTGCAGATGAAGAAAGATGATGGAAACCGGATGAAGTTTTCATCCGATTTTCATCACTGTCAGGAAGTGATTATGCAATCGTCAACTGGAAGATGAAGAAAGACGTTACAATAGTTAAAGGTAGAGGCAGGGGTTTTAACTTCACGGGAGGAGAATTTGACAGTTTAAGGCGCTCTATGGCATCTGTGAACTGGGCGGATTGTCGACAGATGGCGAATACGTTTCAATTATGGAATACTTTTAAAACAAAAATCACAGAAGCCATGAACGCATACAATATTGACAGTGACGATACAGCACAGCGGTATCGTCACTGTCAAGGTCGGATTTCCCATTAGACACCTTAGGCATAGTGCCTGTGCCTAGGCCTTAAGAAATATTTAGGAGGCCCTACGAAGAAAGGCAAAAATTAATTTTAAAAAAAATTAAAAAAACAGTTAAAATTATTCAATTTATTGCATATGCTTCACCCCTGAACAGACTTCAGCTAGGAGGGTGCCTATGTACATTTGTACATTATAACTTAGACAGCAAACAGAAGTCGTACATAAATTACGCATACATTAGTTTCTATAAAATAATAGAACGAATAACATCCAATATGAGCAAATACACATATATACAGTGACACAAGCAAAAGGTAGAGACATGTAATCTCCGTTGAATCCTACTTTGCTCCTCTGTAGAGGAGATTCCATCCTGAAGGAGATAATCAGGAAACTTCTACAGTTGTATGTGGTGGTACTGCATCTTTTGAGATCTGTACGCTTTCTCATCACAGAACTTGTGGGGATCAAGCTTCAGGGTGTTGGACGTTTGGAGGATGTTAGACGAAAAAAATCTAAGCATTATTAAATTCTGTAATAAGCTTTTTACGGGAATCCTACAACAAGATTGTGGACATTTGGGGCGATCGGTGAGTAGCTGATAGAGGTTGCAGATTTCCTGCAATGAGCAACTGATTCTAAGGGGTGCAACTAAGGCTTGCATACATGACTGATCTCGAGATGGTGAAAGGGTGACCATTAACACGGTTCAACCACCTTAAAATCCAGTACTCGATACCCATGAATTTTTTGATGTTAGTGGGGGAAGCAGAGGACCAGATCGTCGAGGCATACAGGGGAATCGGAACAAGACATGTTTGTATGTAGTGAATGGCACGTTTGTGGTTGTTTACTCCAGTAAGTTCCTGTCTTATCGCTCACATTGCTGACAGAGTTTTTGCCTTAGTGTTGGCGAAATGCTGTTGAAAGGCCAGACCTTCATCCCAGGTAAGCCCTAGATCAGTGTGATGCGAGACCTTTTGGACCCTAATACTATTGATGTAGATGTCTATGTTCATCTTCTTCTTCAGGTTGGTGAATTTGTGCTGACTTGGTCAGGTTTATGGATAGGCCAATATTCTCAAGATAATGACCCAATCAACGCCCATGCTACTGCATGGACCCTTGTGCACTGGGGGGTGGGAAAGTCTTAGGCAACCCAGCTGACATTGCGGATGAATTGAACATGTACTTTGCATCTGTCTTTACTGATGAAGACCATTTATACTGAGCAGAAGCTGTGCAAGTGAGGCTGAGCCATATGAAATTGGAAGAAGAAATCTTTATTGTACAGTAAAGGTACAATAATGTGCCCGCCACAGCCAGGAGGCTAGGGGCTTGACAATGTTATGGGGTAATATAAAAACATAAATAGTACAACAAAAAAAAAGATAACATAAGATGAATTTAACTTAAAAAGAAGGGCATTAAACCATGCTATAGATACATCCAGATATATAGCTATGAGTATATACATAGTTCCTCGGTATACACCAAGGTATGTACACGTTCATATATGCTTGTAAGTTAGACTGTTTCACAGGCGTGCGTTACTGGTAAGATATTAGTTGTTCGGTATACGGTTTCGCATTTTTTTGTGAAACAGTTCGCCGGTGTACCTGCGACGTGCCGTCCTGCGCCTCATACAGATAGCAGGTGGAGATAGCGGTATGAGTGGACATCAGGGGCCAAACAAAAGCGGAACAAGTTCGGCCAACGAGCGCCTGTAATTGCGATCCGAAGCGAATTTCTGGAGGTCAACTCCGATCATTAGCAGGTAGAAATCTGTCACCGATCTTCAGCCTGTTCTGTAGCTGAACAAGAGGGGTGGTTCTTAGGGAAGGTAGGGGAACATGCCATTGATATATATCCCAGAAGTCAGGGGAGTTGATCTTGCCAACCAGCATTTTGACTGTGGTTACAGTTCTCCTCATGCCGATTATTTGAGACAGCCGTGGGATTTGAAGTTGGTCGGCCGTGCTGGTGGTCTTCTGTTGGGGGGGGGGGAAGTCGATGTTTGTGGGTTGCCCACTTCAGTATCCAGTATTCGCTGGCGAGGATGGGCTTCACGAGAGAAGGTACCGCGCATGCATACAGAAAGGTAAGATACACAACGGTTTGCAGATAACTGATTGTAGCTCTTGCATCTGTGTTATGAAGATGTTGACGAGCAATTCAGCGCATTCGGCTGATCTTGCGTAGAACACATTCGATGTGACCGCCGAAGGTTACACCGAAATCTTTGTGTTTAGTATGTCTTGTTTACAGATGATTGTTTATTACAAAAACTTTCGAGCATAAAGGCAAGTAAGGCTCCTGGAGTTGATTGCATATACCCTGTAGTTTTGAGGGAGTGCGCGAGAGAGTGTATTGAACCATTGAGGTAAATTATGAGGCTTTTGGATTTTATCAAAGCATTTGACTTTGTTCCTCATGAGAGGTTACTGTTTCTTGGCTGTGAACAAGAAACAATTTCACAGATCTATTTGGAGTAAATTGACCGATTGACGGATGAGTTCTGGCCCAAAGATGTCCTCATTAATTCGTGTGTGTGTGTGATGATGTCTCCTGCAGCAAACTGCTTTCTGCGAGTTTACATAGCGCTGGACTTGACGTCATGAATATCTTTTTATTTTGGTGAATTGAACTTTTCCCGTTTCTATTGTACAAAGTATATTAGTCTACCACTTATTTTTATGTTTGTACAACCTTTGCTCTGTTATACACTTTAACTGGGCGAATGCCTGTTGTGTATATTATATGTTAAAAAATAAAATAAAATAAAAATAAGCTTGAACAGGTTGGGATTACTGGTAAGATATTAAGAGGTATTGCTGGGTGGCAGAGGGTTGTGATTAATGGATATTCTTCAGATTGGTGTAATGTCAGGAGTGGGATCCCTCAATGATCTGTTCTTGGACCACTGTTGTGTCATTTTCATTAAGAAGAAGTAGAACTCTTTATTGCATACAAAAGGCACACGCCGTCGTACACAATATCCTTCACGGCTACAAGCCAGGGGTTTACAGTAAAGGCTAATACAATGTAATAAACAAGGATGAGATAGGAAAAAAAAAAACAATATTATTGCTAATTATACAAGTGTAGGTTTAAACATTGGAAAAAAAATTGAAAAATTTACATATGAAAATATTTACACAACAGCATGTTATCAAGTTAAATTATTCTCCAGGGAGCCAGTCCCTTTGCAGTGCTGGAGTCATCTGAGCAGGCGCAGAAAGTTTGAACACTGTAGTGATGGATCCATGGCAGTGATGGACAGGTCCTTGGGAGCAGGTTCTAATGTCCTGTGACGTTGTCCTGAGAAGGACGTCGGTGGAGTAAGTTCTGCCTGTATTTTTTATCCAATGCTAACTTGTAGAGGTCGCCATCCAAGGAGTATATGTACTGCAGCATTTGTACGGGTAAGAACTGATCGGATAACTTTAACCGGTTTGGGTTGGCCGGAAGGCTTGGTACTGGGATTCTCCATCCGCAGTTAGCCCAGACGTCTGGTTCCGAAATAATGCCAACCATCATTTTTACAGCAAAGGCGAGTCTGCTCTCATGGATAATGGCAGGAAGGCGTCTGATGTTTAGAGCTGCCGCCATCTGGGTGGTCCTTGGTGGAGAGGGAAGACGAAATTTCCATATGGCCCACTTCAATAGCGAAAATTCGCCCGCAAAAATCCGTCTCAGATGCGTTGTGGCAGTTGAGGTCCAGACTTCTGCGCCATAAAGTATGACCGGATAGACACATGTCTTAATATATCTGCACCCAACGGCCTGGTCATGGACATGCATAAGTTGTTGCTTAAGCATCCACCGGAGTCGACAGAACTTTATTTTCAGATGGTCCCTGTGTGGTAGAAAGGAGAGCTTCTGGTCAAAGATAACGCCCAGATCGGTGTGTTGCTGAACAGCAGAAATCGCAGATCCTCTTATATCGGGTTGCGTTTGAGCGAGAAGGTCAGCTGTTTCGACTTCTCAGGATTGATGTGAAGGCCGAAACCGGAGAGGAAGGCCTCGAGGTTCTGGATTTTCTGTACGATTAAGGCATTTGTGTAGTCAGCAGTGTCTCCAGGGTTGATAGCAGTGAACAGCTTTATATCATCATATCATCAGCGAAAGTGATAATATCAGTTCGGCCCGTCACGAAAGGCAGAAGAACAGCTGAGAACAAGATACCAGAGAGAACCCCGCCTTGTGGGACTCCAGCTGTAATAATCCTGGTGTAGCGCAGATTGCCATCACCAACAATAATGGTCCTGTTCTCAAGCATTGTCTGAATGACATCGATGAAAGGATAGATGGCGTGATGTTAAAATTTTCAGGTGACATAAAGATTGACAGAGTCGTTGATGATCATTGCCAAGCAGCGCTCCTTCGGGATGACTTGAACAGACTTCAAAGATGGTCAGAGAAGTGACAACTATGTTATAATGCTACTAAATGCATGGCCTTACGCTTGCAGAATAGCAACCCACAAATAATTATACACTTAGTGGGGTTGAATTAAAAACAGTGGAAGAGGAAATGCATCTGAGAGTTACAATACGGTCAGATATGAAGTTTTCTGAACAGGGTAAACAAGCTGCCAGGAAAGCCCATGGTGTCCCATCAATGATTTATCGGACGTGTTCTTCTGCTGTTTGAGGCTGCTTCTTGAACGGTTTTACGCTATGTCCTCCGGAACCATTTCCATTCTTCGCGCACGTGTGGAAAATAATTCCATTCACGACCGTCTAGCGAAGGCCACTGAAACTTCATTCTGTATTATGTGAGGGCGTATCGTCACAGTAATTTCACCAGTGACAGAATGGGCTGTCCCCTTTGGAATCTTCGGTATGTTTTATTCGAACTCCCTAACTGTGTAATTTTATCTCTTTTGTTATAATTATATTTTCGTATTTTAAATATTCGTTTTTGGTATTTAGTACTTTATATTGTATTATTTTGGCACCGGGCCGGCGTATCATTCCCCATTAAATGAAGGGAAATGTCACAAAATCACGTTTCCCTCAATTTGAGCGACTCGGGTATCGTGAAAGCCATTTTGCCACTTGACAGGTGATCATTCTTTGCTCGCTCGAAGATGTCTTAAGTTTGCGCATTAAATATCGCGAGAGGGTGCGTTCAAATGAAGACGCAATCAGCGCATTCGGACTGCGGGCGTGTCCACATACTCATTCACAATGCGCGTAAAATTCGCTTTTCACCATCGTTCAGAGAATGCCCTTCGGGCGTCTGCCATCTCGCGGGGTGGCGTAGTCGGGATGGCCAACCACACTTTAAACGACGACGACTTTCTTTTATTTCTGCCCGCTCAGGGGGTGAAAAAGGATTTCGCTTTCCTTCCGTATTGCAGGTCGCCTCTTTTAACGACTTCATTAATTGACGGAGACTTTCGTAGAAACGGGACGACGTTGTTAGGGAGAGTACCAGGAGCAAGAATATTGCGGATGGTGATCATCCACGAAGCTAGATGACATCACAGGGCTGAAAGTACAGGAACCATTAGCGGGAATGATCACGATTGTTGACCTGTGAGGAGAGAGGGGTAGCGGCAAAGGAATGGGTTGAACTGCAGGGAAAAGGAGATCGAAAGTGCTACATTGAGTTTGTCAATTACTGACACAGGGCACGGCGCAAATGCGTTAGAATTACTCTTTTCCTTAAAAGCTGTAGTCACGGAAGCTGCGAATGCATACGGACCATTGAGAAAATAATAGCCCGAGGAGGATGCCGACTTGGATGACCAGTGAGCTGGCCACTTGAAGAGAACAAACAGAAGATGGCACGGGACAGAGCGAAGAAAATAAACAAATAAGATCTTTATTGTAAAGTTCATCGGTACACGCAGGTACCACGACCCTACAATACCCTTCACGGCATCATGCCAGGGGTTAACAAGCGGCAGAGATAACCTCATCGGGATTATAAAGATTAAAGAAAAGTATTGAGGCCTACAACAGCTGCAAGTTGATGTGCAACAGTACCACGGAAAACTTTAGATTGGCAAAGACAGATTATGAGAAATCGCTGGCTAACAGAGCAAAGAACAGGGGCAAGTTTTTCGCGTACACTCCCGCCTAAAAGTTTGGAATCACAGCAATATGACAACAACTTTCGTTGATTTTTTTTTTTTTGACACTTTAAGGTTTAATATAAAAAAAAAAAAAAACACATTAGAAAGTATTCTAAGATTTTTTTCTATTAAGCATTGAAAATTTTACAGCAAAAAATATTGAAATGATTAATATTAACATCTACAATATATTAATTTTTCGTCAAAATATCCTCCACGAGATTTTATCACTGTCATGCACAGACATGGCATTCTGACGATCAAATTTATAGTGTCTGTAATAGTCTAATATTAATTGACTAACATTATTCCAAGCGATCTGCAAGGTTTCCGTCAATTTTGTGAAGGTGTTCCCATGAAAGCTCTATTGGGTTTAAGTCTGGAGATTGGGGAGTGTATAGTGACTTCCTTGCTAGAAAGTCTGCACAGCACAGCAGGGTAATTGTCTTGTAATATAATTTTTTCCCCCCAAAGTCGAAGTCCAGAGGATATTACATTATGTTCAAGAATGTTTTTAAAGCCTTCTTTTCTTAAAATTTCTTCAATTCTGACGAATTGAACCGCCACGGTGCTCTACTGTAGGCAATAAACAATGTGGCACTGTTTTATCTTCAGTTGATCCTCTCACATAAACTCTACGCTTGAATCCAAAAATTTGGATTCATCCGTCCACTGCTCCTCTTTACCACTCTTCATTTGTCCAATGTTGAATGCTCTTTGCCCAAAAGTCAAGCATTTCTTTAGATTTTTCCGGTTTTAATAAGGGTTTTCGGACCGCTACACCACCACGAAGTCCTGCTTGTTTAAGACGAAGTTTTAGAGTGGATATAGGCACGGGAGTTTCTCTGTTTCTATTGAACTTGGCTCGGATTTGAGGTGCAGGAAGTGGTCAGTTGCGTTTAGAAATCAGTGTTACGGCCTTATTCTTTTGTGCTTCCGTTGTTACGTGCGGTCGTGCCGATCGTGGTTTGACTTTAAACTGCCAATCTCCTTGAATCGTCGAATGCAGTTTGTACTCCTTTAAATACCCACTTTATTGCCAATACTTCTCACGGAATAACTTTCTTTTTACGGAGTTATAATAGCACTTCCTTTTTCAACGCTCAGTTGAGAGGGACTTGAGTGAGGGTGTGTAAGACTCTGAGAAGTGAAAATATAATGAATGAGGGTAAAATTTTCACTGTTGTAAATGTTTCAAGTTCTAGAGACTATAAATTGAAAACTGGGGAGAAAGATTTAGACTGGATTGCAGGCAGGTTTCTTTTAGCCATTGAACTGTTAATTACTGGAAGAAGTTGCCTTCGCGGCCGGTTCATTTGAGGCTGACTACTTGCGGAGATTGAAAGGTGAGTTGGATAAAAGCACCTGTGCGAGAAAGGCATGAAATAGTTGGCTTATTTTACTTTGTTATTTACTTTTTAAAAGGCTTACTTGCATCATATGGTTAATACTAATTTCGCGAACCTACTGCAGGTCGCCCCCTTGTTTTTTTTAAGAGTTCATTGGTTGACGGAGGTAATCCTGGAAACGGGCGTGTTCTAGTTTCGACCTGTTTACGCACTTCCTGAACGAATACAACGCAGTTCGCAGACACGGATTCACGTAACTCACTGTGGCCTTAGTTGCCTCCACGGTCACCTTAAACACGTTGGTAGTACCGTTAGAATTATTTTTACGTAAAAAGGAATTAAAATCGTTAAATGATTGTAAGACTTTGAAGAGACGGCGACATTCAAATGGTGAGGTTCGTTAGCCTTTTTCTTGTGACATGTTCGGCTGCAGAAATTCATTATAATATCTGCGCGTAATTAGGCCTCTTGTACATCCATTATGCGCACGAGGCCTTAATTAGGACTCGTGTGCATAATGGATATATAAGGAACGAATGTCAGAACGTAGTTGCTTCGGGTATACACGCGACCCAATTCTTCCCTAATAGGTGCTCTCCCGAGCGACTTGCAATTTTATAGCGATGCTTACACCTCGTAAGCAGCTGCAGCGACCTTTTCAGAAGTAAATAAATCCACCCTTTAGTCAAGGGTGGTTCATCCTGAGGAAAGTAAAGTGAATTTAGGGCTTTTGCCCTAAATTTACTTGAGGTATTCATAGACGTTTTTTACTGAAGTTAAATTGTGGAAGAATTCTTAAACTGTCTTCAATCGGACTGCAGTTAGGCGATCGGGCAGATATTCTTAGGTTTTTTTTCCCCTTTTGGAGGGGGAGAATGGATAAAAAAAATATTCTTCTTCGTAGATTATGCAAAGGCAGAATATGATTTTGAAATAAGGTTAAGGGGATGATTACCGCCCATGGACCCAACCTTCTTTTGTTTATTTGTTTATTTTTTACTGCGAATTAAACCATCACGAAATGTAGATTAGCCCTTGAACAGGCGCAGTCCACACACTCGACGTAATCACCCGGCGCGTGCCGTTGTCAAAACGGATTAGGAAAGGGAAATGCTGATTTCTGGTATTCCACTTCGATGTGGGCCACGTCCTCAAGGCCTTTGTCCACCAGCCAATGTGAAGCCCCTGGCATTCCTGCCGTGAAGAGTACATTGTATACATCCTTTTGTACACAATAAAGATTATATTTATTTACTTTTGAAGTCCACATCAATAAATAAAACATAACTGACGCCTATTTAAGTGTGGGGGGGGGGGAAACCTTCATTGAAACCGGGAGGAAAAAAATGAAAACAGTAATAACTTATCAGACCGTCAGATCCAGTACTGCGGGAGTGAGGGCGAAGGTTGGTTTGGTTGTTAAATGAGCTTTTCGAACGTTATAAGCTTTATATCTTTGTGCCGATCATTGAGAACACAAATGTAGAGATGATTCCCCATTTCAAGTGGAATCCAAAAGTCACAGCCGCTAAAAGCGAATAGTTTCCATTTCAATAATGCCCAATACGGAGCAATTATCGTGTACAGTACAAAGTATAAAGTACAAGCCCCGAACACATGTGTTTCGCATTATGTGTTCGGGGCTTGTAGTTAAGTTGTTGGAATCACTCCTATTCGGCGAAATTTGCTTCGAAACTTTTACGCTGGGATGCGCGCAACAGACGATTTCATTTCCCTCCGGAATCCTTCTTCTGCCTGATTCCGTCTTCGTTGGACGTCACCGTATCGACTGTCAAAAAGTAATCAGTTTCCCATCATGGCCCTCTTCGTGTGTATTTAGATCTCGTTTTTGGGAAGTAGTTCAGAAGTGTGCGGGGACGCCGGGGAAGGAGGGTGGATCCCACAGTGCAAACATTATACGATGGCAAACTCGATGTTGATAATACCATCGGAACCATCTGTGTTTCAGGAGAATCCACTGCTGGGAAACTACAGGCCACACTCAGCGGATCGCGTGCAATTCTCGCAATAAATGACTCCCCAAACGTTTACGCGAAACTGTAATAGGACTAATGGCCCGTTTTCTTGTACGGCTATGTCTGTATTGACATGTACGGAATGGATTGCAATACAGATTGCATCAATAACCAAATAACATCCATCCAAAGGCAATCTTCAGGTCTCAAACAATAGTACACTAATTTGTTAGCATATGACGTTTCAGGAGTCCTGCCGAACTGCATCTTCAGACTGTAAATGCTATAGGGGATATAAGAACATCTTCACAACGTAAAAATTACTATGTAACTTCTTAGTTCCTGCTCTCTAATACAAACAACAAAAACTTGCCTCGTGCACAGCTATATAAAGACGTGTGTATATGTAAGGGCGGCACCTAGAACGTTTGTTCAAGTATCTCTCGTATCTCTGTGAAGAACAGCATCACTACAAATGGGCCAGATATGTGTGTCACGTAGTTTCGTGTGTAATATGTGTGTGTTCTGTTCTTGCCTCTTGGTTACCCAGAAGCATCAGTCACCTGGACAGATGATTCTGCGTACTCGTCCACACCACGGGAAGGTGGGACAGTCCCAGTAAAACACGTACCGTCTCGAAAGAGACTCTGACCCACCTGGTGTTGTCAACAGGTGGGCCAGGAACCTCTGTGGATCCATTCCAGAGGGAAGAGAGGAAAGAGAAAAAAAAATAAATAAATAAAATACCCGTGGTGCAGGTTGTAAAAAAATAATAATAATAAATAAATAAAATAATAATTAAAATAAAAAAATAAATAAAGAAAGAAAATAATAAAAATAGCTAATGGTGCAGGTAAAAATAAAGTAATATATTTATACAGTATATGAAACATTAAAATAAAATAAAAATTGATATGGCAAATTTAGCAAAAAAAAAAAACCCGAACTAAAATAAATAATAATAATAATAAAAATAAATTTTAAAAAATATAAAAAAATTAAAAAAAAATTGAATTTAGCCTTCCCCTTCACAAGTGTGAAATCTAGGCAGTAGAATTGTTTTTCTGATTTTGGTTGGCATTGGCATTCAAGGTCTTTCGCCTGGTAAAAATGCCAGATGCAAAGGCCTGCAAGGAGGAAAGATTGTCTGGAGTCTGGATTAGTTGATCCACATGGTTTGGAGAGAAGTTCGGAATGTCTCTCCGAAGGCGATCTCTGAGTCCTCGTACAAGTCACAATCAAAAAGAAGGTGGTACCAGTTTTCCTTGGCTCCACAAAAGCATAGGTCGGTAGCGAGAAGCCCCAGTTGATACAGCTTTACATTCAGGGAGCCATGGCCGGTTACCAAGAAGGATGTCTCAAGGCTGAGAGAAAACCAGGATCTTGCAGTTTTCGTCATTGCAAACTTTACCTCGGGGAGGAATCTTTTGGTTACTGTGCCTTGTGGCGAGTATTCCACCTGGTTTGCCAGATGTTGACCAGTTCATTGTAACATCGTGTTTTTTCACGCTTATCATCTGCAGTGAGATTAAGCTCAATGTCCAGAATACAGATTGGTATTTTCTTTCTGATTCTGAAGCAGAGCCCACGGAAGATCGTAAACAAATCAAGCGGGAGAGTTCCCGCAATTACCTGAATAGCTGCCGTGGAGACAGTCCTGCAAATACGGTGGGTGGCCAGGATCATTCCTCTTTGAATGAAGTTCAGTTTATTTCTCATTTTTATAATAACTGCACGGTGGAACCACACACCGGCAGCACAAGTTACAATGGGTATGAATACTGCTTTGTAGTATAGCGATAACGTTCTCTTCGACAAACCCCAATCACTTCTAGAGACTCTGAGGATGGAGGCAGAAAAACCTTTAACTTTGGTGCTGAGGTGTTGGAGGTGTGGGAAGAAGCAGAGTTTGTAGTCTATAGTGACCCCTAAAAGGCCCTGCTTGCGTAACTCAAGGCAGTTGCACACCCGCGATCTTGGTTTGCGGCGGTCTCCGCAGGTCACGTTTGTTCTTGATCATCATCATTTTGGATTTAGCTGGATTTATGTGTAGTTCGTTTAACCTGGTCTAGATGGGGAGATTGGACAAAACATGCTGAACATTAGCTTCCAGAGCAGCGCGTAAGTTTCCAGACACGATGATGGTGAGATCATCCGCAAATGCTACAATTTTTGTGTTGTCAAAGGAGTTACCAAGCCAATTTTGGAGAACCATGTTCCAGACCAGGGACCCCAGGACAGAGCCCTGAGGACAACCCCGGTAGACAGGCCTTGTGATCTGAAGAAATTTTGATTTTACTACTACGGAGCGCTCTGAAAAGTAGTTCTGGAACAGCCTTGTACAAAGAGAACTAGGTGTAGGATACGGTTCGAGGTTATGAAGACTAGATGGACGAATGTAGAATATGGCGAGCTGGTTCCTGGAACCAGCTCGCTGTATTCGACGTAACTGATAAATGGCTATGTTTGGTATTCAAATAAGTAGTCATAATTAGACTACTACCACAGGAAGCATCTTGATATTTGTCTCTTCCGCTCCAAGATACGGTTTTACGTGTAAAAAAAAAAAACTTATTCATATTAAATTTAATATTATATTAAAACTTTATTGAGAAAAAGCAAAAAATAAAATAAATAGATAAAATTCGCCAAAAGACGTACGCAACATCTCATCAAAAATGGCTGCTCTTATCAAAGTAAAACTGCGCCTGCGCGATTCTCCTGATCACCCCCTTAGGGTTGCCAACTTTTATATGTTCAGTATATCGCCATCCCTCGCGGCAAAGAATACTGCGCCGTGAGGAAAAAGAGAAGTTTCAGAACCACTGCTCTCAGCTCGCTTCCTTTCATTATTTGCTCCCACCAACACAAATTTAGATTCATTTTCATTATTTATTTTCATTATTTGCTACCACCGACACAAATTTAGAGCGGCAATCCAATTGGTGATAATGTTTTTTTTTTTTTTTTTGTTTTTTTTTACGATCGTTGCGCAATTTGTCGGTTCTGTTTCTTCCATCATTCGTGCGCGTTCATTCACGAAACGTCAGCTTTGAAGGCCGACACCACTATTTTTAGTAATAATGAAGGAGTTTGTCGCATTGCCCACTAAATACGCAATACGTGATGTCAGAATAAAGATAAATATGACAAGATCTGCACGCCATCTTTATTTTGATTGTTGAAAAAAATAAATAAATAAAACGATAAAATTGCGTGGACTCGATGGTAATATAAATAAAATAAAACTTAGGGGTTCTTGATAATAATACATTTAAAACATATTCTTGTCAAGGTGATTGTTTTCTTGGGAACATAATCCGATGTATTTAACTGGTTCTCAGTGCCGGACCGTATTGGCTTTCTTTCAGCACTATTTTCATTCTATGTCTAATTCTAGCTACTAAACAGATATCCTGGGGAATTACTTTTCCTCGTCCTTTTCTTTATCGTCTCCGGATGGGGGACTCTCTGCTCCTGATCTTTTCCTCACGGCTATCTTCCATCGTCTCGGCTTATGGACTCTTCTGGCATTCCCCTCTGTAGGCACTCTGGGATTCTCCGTCTCTGAAAGTCAGGTAGTCTGCATCCTTCCATTAATTTTCTTATTGAGATGAGACTCGTGCTTCCAATGCCTTCCTCCTGCTACGTATCAGACTTTCTTCTCACTTTCTCACAACCAGCATCACTTCTCCGCACTTTTACACTTGAGCACTTGCACTTCTACATAACTTTTTTTTTTTTCTTTCTTAACCCTTCCCCTCATTATCACTTCTTCCTCCCACTCTACTCCGAAACCTTCCGTCTTTCCTTTTTGTTCTCCCTGTCCCAATCATTTCCACCTCCTGCGTCTCTGTTCTTATTCGCTCACGTCTTCCTTTGTCCTTAACGTGTCCTGTATGGACAGGCTGTCCTTCCCTAGAAGTACACGTGTTGTTTTCGGATCTGCTTCTCTCGGTGACTTTTCCTTGGCGGTTACTTCCAGTAATCCTTTTTGAAGCTTAAGTTATCTTCTATTACGGGTCACGGCTTTTTTCTTCCCCGAAGTACAGACAATTTCTGGCAGAGGCATTTTCTCTCCGCGTTCCCTTCTTACTCAGAATTGTCCCCATTGACAGCGCTAATCAGCGCTCTACCTCAAACGGACTCATATGGCAACTTTAGAAACACGAGCAATTAGCCTACCCTATCTGTTTTGTATAATTTAATTCCAATGACAAAATTTCTTTTTCTAGACTTGTAAGATTGACATCTTACAAATCTTTGTTATTTGAGTGCCCTAATGTGTGTAGATGAAATTTGCCGGCATCGAAGTGCAATTTTTGTACGTTATAATATTCGGGAAATGTATTCAGAGAGAAGCTGTTTTGGAACACAGAAGAATAAGACAATTGTTGTCCTCTTTTTCCGTGTTTTTTATTTATTTTGCGACCGACAGGATTACAGATGGCCGGACTTGGTTCACCTCTAGCGGATTTATGTAGGATAGAGCCTGTGCGCGCAATCCGGTTGTCCATTAACGTTTAACGAAGACGATCGGATTAAAATCGAAATTAAAGTTCAACGGGCAATGAAATGCACTTAAGGAGAACTCGTGTCAATTGGATGATTGAATCGATGAATTCGGTTAATGAAGATGCCAGAATGTTATGAAAGAGTGCTTTCTGGGAATCAAAAACAAAATATACATTACACGTTGTGAGTGTATTTTACTGCAATTATGGCGTGGAGCAGAAGAGCTTGCAATTTCAGTGTCCTGCACATTTGAAATTCAGTAAAATTTATGAGGAGTCGCCAGAGCTCTCAAAGAGAGCTATGTTTCGAGGGCCCTTATAGACCAAATGATGCACGAGTAAATAGCTCAGTGGATGCTGGCTACTATTATCCAAGTCTTTTTATTTTAATCTGTTTTTTTTTTATTTATTTATTTCAAATTTAGGCCTTACAAAGAATTTCCAATATACGAAGAAGTAAAAAAAGGAATAGTATTCAAACTGTGTATGGAACAGAATACAACTTTCGGGTTACAAGACCGTGTGAGATCTCTTTTTTAGGGTCCGAGGTCTAACGAAGGACCCTTATAATGTCACTCGGTTGCCTTTCTGCCGTCCATCTGTCACAGCATTGTATCTCTGGAACCACTCAACCTATTAACTTGAAATTTTGTAGGGTTTTGTACATCACGTGGGCCAACATAACGCCATATTGATCGTTGTTCACAAAAATTTGTCTGAGAAATGGGGATGAAATGTTGGGGTGGGGACAAAAAATGTTGTCCACAACCTATAGCTTATTATACACCTTTGGAAATAGCTCAACGTAGGTTTAAAATATTATTTTAACATATTTTTTAAATTAAAAATGGCGGCGCCAGACAGGGAAATGTGAGTCATTTTCGTGTTCCCCCTCTATTTCTGTCGCTAATGGAGCTAAAAATTTAAGACACATTAGCTATGTATGCGTTATTCTCACAGAGAAAACTTGCCAGATGCTCTTAAAGGGCCACCTTGACCCACGTAGGCCACCAAAGATCAAACTTAGGAACACAACAATCAAACTGGTTGAATCATACAAATACTTGGGGGTAATGCTGGATAACAAGCTCAGTTTCATTCCTCATGCTAAGTACTTGCTAAGGAAAACCAAAATCTTAACAGGAAACCTAATGAAAATAACCAGGAAATCATGGAAGATAAAGCCATCAACGCTAAGACTATATTATAATACCCTCTTCCTCCCCACTGTTTGCTACGCTGCAGGAGCTTGGGCACCGAGCCTGAGCAGAGGACAAGTCCGCAAAATACTTCTGCGAGCCCAACGCTTCTTCCTCCTGGCCACCTCCAGGGCTTGCCGGACAATCTCTACCGCTGCCCTAAGTGTCATCTGTGGGAAACGTCCAGTAATATACGATGTGATTGACACCTTCCTGCAATACCAAAGAAAACAGCCCATTCCCAAGAGCATAGCACAATACAGCATAGATGCTGCCCTACCAACTAAAGAAGATAACAACCGGCTCAGACAATTGTACTTAGCTGACTGGCAAAGGGACTGGACCGATTCTCCCCTTGGCAGAATAACATTTACATACTTGCCAGAAGTTATAGAAATCAATAAAACAAGCAAGCCCTGGATCAACCCGGGACTCTATACAATGTTTCTACTAACAGGACATGGCAGCATAAATGCCAAGCTCTTCACTTTCAACCTGGTTGAATCCCCCAACTGTACTTGCGGGGAGCTTGAGACGGTGTCCCATATCATCTTTGACTGCAATTACTATGTGGACCTTAGAACACAACTCCAAATTGTAACAAACGTTTACAACCCCAATGACCTGCCAATGCTACTCGACAGCCCCGAGTCCTTCTCAGCGCTGGCCACCTTCGCGGAAAAGGTATTCTCCCGTAGAAAGAGAATACAAGCCACAGGAAACTAGGAACACAAGAATAAACACTGCTACAGACTGTATTGGAATCAATGTAAATCAACGTATTAATTGAGTGCGCTTCAACTCCAGGTCAGGATTGGGCCCTGCGGGAATTGGGCGCACTCCAAACCATGTTACTTCAGTAATTCCAAAAAAAAAAAAAAAAAAATTTAAGGGTGTGGTCGTTCCAGGACAGGATTGGGCCCTGCGGGAACTGGGCACACTCCAAACCATGTAGAGCCAATGTTGAATTTAAAATACTATGGGTGTGTCCCGTGATCTAGGTCAGGATTGGGCCCTGCGGATCCGGGTGCACAACTATATAGATTGAAGCTGAGTTAACACAAAATGTGTTATTGATAACTGATTCTAAACAAGATAGTAGAACCTGGCTGCCTCCTCGCGGCTAGGGACGGGAGCGGGGGTTGAGGCTCTACTTGCCTTCAGCCCCCTGCTGCTAAATGCCAGATGCCAGCCACAACAACATATACAACACTCCACACACACTAAAATGAACATCAAAGATCTAAGTGCCATCAGCATTAAGAATCCTAAACTAAATTAGTCTAATACGCCATACTACTCTATCTCGCGCCTTCCAAACTTCCAAACCTTAAACTAGCGATAAACTTAATTCTTCCCTAGTGCATTCATGTCACCCTATACTAAACTAACGTTAAACTTAAACTCCTCGCACGCGCGGGTGTAAATAGTAATCCCAAAGCAAAACGCGGCTAAACCTAAATTAAACTCAAAATAGTCACTGATGTCGTATCAAAATTCAAAATTCAAGTCGTTCTCCTTAGATGAATCATTACAATTCTGCTGGCAATAACTACCGCTTAATAGACGGCGGACATAGGGGGAACCCTGGAAACCGCCAGTAACCCACATAAATACACACATACACCTGGATGATGGAAATGTATGTATAATTGTATATAAACCTATACAAGTTTTGTATATATATGAAATGAATGTATGTAAATTTTTTTTTTTGATTTGGTAGTTGTTGGCGCATCGGCTTCTGTGGCCATATTGCACCTCCCAAGGTTTTTGCAGTACTTTGATCCAAGCCCGAGGCGGGAATCGAACCCGCGACCTTTGGGTTGCCGGGCAGGTACTTTACCCACTCGGCTAGCCCGGTCGGCTGTATGTAAATTGTGTGTATTAATAAATGTATGTAATGTAAATGTATGTATGCGTTATTCTGTGCTTATCAAGAGAAAATTATTCCGATTGAAATCTATCATTTACTTTTTGTCTAAAAATTAAAAAAACAACTTTTTGTTATTTTTTTGTAATCCGCTCGTTATTCTTTGCTTTTTGCACCCTGACGATTTTCAATATGTTCGAGTCCAGCTGGTTTCTTGTTTTGCATTTTGTTTGTGCGCAGTGCGGGAAAAAAGTGCCCACTGCGCAACTGCGCGACCAAGTTGAGACGGCGGGATGTCTTTGTACGCGATAATAGCCGTCGTGATGTGGCACGTGGGTCGCACAGCGGCGGGCGAACAAAAAAGAGACGTCTCGTAAAGCTCGCTTGTCGGGTGTTGCGTAAGTAGAGAACGTCGGTGCGCGTCACGATGCGTATCGAGACGGACGGCGCTTCCGCATTATAATGTGCCGATTGTTGACGTGTGGTGACCAGCACGTCTGCTTCTGTGGCAGCAGTAAAGTTAGGCTCGTGTGGTAGTGCGCCACTTCTCTTCGCTATTCGCAGGTCAGTTTCTTTTGTATTTCCGTCTTAGCGAAAGCCCCCGTGTTTGGATCGGATTAATTCATCGGCGTCGCTTGTGTTGTCGTAGCGATAGAACTGCGTTTGGTGACACTTCTTTAAAATGAACTTTTCACTTCGTACCGAACGCGCAGTTCAACTTGCTCCGTTAATTAACTGCGCACAAACGGACGGCATATTGTTGACGACGGAAAATTATGACTGTTGTAAACAAGGAGTTGGTAACTTATGTATTTTAATTTTAAAAAAAACTAGAAAAATATTTTAAATAACGTTGATAGTTTCAATTATTATTATTATTATTATTATTTTTTTGTTTTTGTGCGAAATATTTTCCAAGTTTACTTTTTCATTAGACGTGCTCGCAAATACGTACAGTGATTTTTATTTTCGCCGTGTCTGTACGCCCGACCGCATGTAACAACTGATAAATCTTTTTGTCCTACCAAACTAAAGTTTGCATGGGTGAGTGACACGGCAGTAAATGCTAGGGGATAATTAAAACCTCAAGGAGAATTCACAGAAATTTCCCGCTGCCATCATTAAGGGGGTCTTTAGCTCAAAAAAAATTCACTCGCAGTCGACAGGATTCGAACCTGTGCGGGGAAACCCCAATGGATTTCGAGTCCATCGCCTTAACCACTCGGCCACGACTGCCTGTTTCTTAACTTTATTTCAGTGGACCTATTTTAACGAAATTTTATATACGAGTATTTCAGGAAGGTTTGTCGAGTCTTCTCAAACTTTCTCACAAATTCGACACTTTTTAAATTTTTGTAAAGTTGGTTTATCTCTGTACATAAATGGAAATATATTTCTAATGTTTTACTCCCTGGAAGGTTTTAAAACCACTTAGGATTCAACAGCACCTATCGTTCGCGCGTGCGCACACACGCACAGAAATTTCCTAGTCTGGACAGTCGATTATCCCTAAAGAGGGAAACGTCGGAATCGAAACCAATTTTTCAATGTAATTTTTATATGGTCCCTGAGTAAGTTTTAGGTCTGATTCCCACAGAATCACTTCGATAAAATCGGAACTGCAGCTGTGGTCCTTTCAAAACTTCCTCCAATATTGCTACCCAACTCGTTGTTAACATGACTTGGAGAACGTTCAGTGCAGGAGATGGGGCCCCCGTAGCCATGTTAGCAAGGACGCAAGGCTGTACTGAGTGGAGTGTGCGGGGTTCGAGACCAGCTGTCGGTAGTCGATTTCCTCCTCAGTATCTTGAGTTAGTCAGTCTCAAGGCTGGGCGCTATAAGCAAATCAAATCCAAGGATCCTGACTAGAAATGCATTCGAAAAAAAAAAAAAAAGTGCAGGAGATTAAAAACAAAAAAATGTAACAAAATCCTTACATTACTTAGCTTGTTTAAATTCTGTATCGATACTTAAAATACAATATAAACTACAATATAAATAATATTGTATTGCAAAAAGCATTTTGGAATATTTAAAGGATTATTTCGTGATAGTGAAATTTCTTCTTGTTCACGAACATCTGAATGGTATTTTATTACTATTATTAATGACAATCCCAAATCGAAAAATCATTGGAACTCATTGTATACGCTTAATACCACGAATGGATTTCTAGGAAACGTGCCATTGAATTTCTGTACTTTTGTAATTTCTGGGAATTAAAACTTTCAGGAAATGAAATAAACAAAAATAAATACTTTCAGGAAACAAGTAGAGGAGTCTACCTGTTTCCTTTTTAGTCTATAGAACAAAACTAAAGTGGACGAATTCACGTTGAACTGTGATTGAATGTTGACTAGCCGATGCACTTGTTCGAGCTGCTCTACAAGCATGAAGTGGAAGTTGAGAGAACAGCGCCCATGGAAGCATCTTATGTACAAAAGGAATGCGGCACAAACTGAACGTCAGCGTGATAGGCAGCGGCTTGAATTTTTGGGTGGGATCGATCATTAGTTAGCCATTTAACTGAATTCTGAAGATTCATTAACTCTCTTCCATAATGAGGAGAATGTAGGGAGTTAGTGGCTGCTAAGAAGTAAAAGAGAACTTCGTTTGTCGTTGAAAGCAACGTATGACAAACAGAAAAAAAAAAAAAAAAAAAATGTTACGAACGTCGGAGGGAATTGACTATCCACTTGGAAAAATTGGAAGGCAAGCCAAAAGATGGAAGTTTACTTAGTAAGGCCAAACCCAGTTGAAGGCTACAGAAATAGGTTGAGCAACTGTTTGAAGTTCTTAAATATTTCTGTGGAATTTATTGAAGGAGGAGTGGCATAAGCCACCCGAAGCGCCGTTCTGGTTCGTTATACGCATCGGTATGTTGTCATGTATACCTAATTCAAATAAGATATTAACGAGAGTTCCTGTTCTTAAAATTTTTCATTGCGACCTCTGTGTGGAATCCTTATCGTTATCAAATGGAAGGTTCGAAGATAGTGCAACAGCTAATTACTCTAAATGTTAAAAGGGTACTTCGTCCTCTACTGACGCTTAACATTTGATGTATGTGTAGGCCTAAAACGGCTTTCTCAAGTTCATGTCAATTCGAGTTCGTCAACCTTCCGGAAAGGGTTAAGTCAAGTGGAATTACTCTCCACTCTTAGAATAATTAATGGAAAAAAGAATTATCATAAAATAAATTACGCTCTCGCCTCTCCTTAGTGTACTATATAAAGATTGGCATTTTCTAGAATCTTCTTTGAAAGTTTCCTATTTGTCGGATAGTTTTACAA
Organism: Mastigoproctus giganteus; assembly: GCF_048544385.1. Classification (NCBI taxonomy): domain Eukaryota; kingdom Metazoa; phylum Arthropoda; class Arachnida; order Uropygi; family Thelyphonidae; genus Mastigoproctus; species Mastigoproctus giganteus. Next base: position 2,456,038 of record NC_143578.1, read on the forward strand.
ATTTTCAATAGACAGAAGTCAGTGTGCTTGAGGCCCTGGAAAATTTAATCCTCCCCATTTACCCCATGACAATACTTATCTCGGTAGATATGGCCCACATTAATACATTCTGAAACACTGCCCTGGTAATGTTGTCTTAATGCAAACGTTCTTCGTATTAATTTTCCTTAACTGCTTCTGAGAAAGCATCCAATCTACAATCTGCAGCCCGTCTGCGAAAGAAAGTTCCTCTGACAATATTGATATTCGTTTTTCCGTATAAATTTTCATCAAAATTGTCGCATGCATTTCTTTGCAGTACATCTCCCTCCCCAATCTCATTTTTTTTTCTCTCATCACCATGCCACAACAGTTTGACTCAACATCTTGGTTTATGTTCGTAAGTAGGCCAGTGGTCTCCAAAGTTGGGTGCGCGAGATGATCAATGGGGTGATATGGTAAATAGCGATGCAGTCCTTCCATTTGGATCAATGTACCTATGTGAGGTGACTTTCTCTGCAATGACTATTATTAAAACCACGTTTAGAAATAAACTTAACTTGGAACTAGTTCTTCGGGTAGCCGTGTCCCAAAATATGAAACCAAGATACACAGCAATAATGAAAAATATTCAAGCACATTACTATATAGTAACGCAGTTCCTGATGCATGGTCAGGTGTAGTCCCCTGATGAAATACCTGAACATGTATCGATACAGGCATTCAAGATTTTCTCTCTCTCTCTCTCTCTCTCTCTCTTCAGCTGACTGCATATTTGCCTTACCTGTATTCGACTTTTATCTAAATTTGCCCACCCATATCTGATGACAAATTTACCACTTTTTATTTTATTATTATTTTATTTGCATTTTACCTTATTATTAATAATTTTACTTTGCAGTTCACTCACCTCCTATTGGCTTTGTAATTCGGCCCATAATTTTCTTAATTCATCATAACTTTTAGGATATTAACATTCTTTCACCTTTTTACAAATCTACTATACAGTACTTCTTTTTCTATTATCCTTATCCTTCTAGTCACTGACACTTTGTTTAATTTTCACCTCCATCTATGCATACTCTATCTAATATATCTATTCACACACACACACACACACCGATGAGCCAAAACATTATGACCAGCGAGTCGTTATACAAATCGAAGCAACTGCAGGTGAACTACGGCGCGTGCGCGGGTCGGGACACTATAAAAAATACCTGATACCGAGCTCCGTTAATCAGTGTTACTCTTGTTCTTTAGTGGAAAAGGCAGCGGACTTAAGCGAGTTTGACAAAGCCAAATTGTAATGGCCAGACGACCGGGTCAGAGCATATCCGAAACGGCACGGCTGGCGGGATGCTCACGGTCAGCCATGGTTAGTACCTACCGAAAGTGGTCCGAGGGGGGGGGGGAGGAAACCCACGAACCGCCGGCGAGGTGTTGGACGACGACGGCTCATCGATGCTCGAGATGAGCAAAGACTCTCCCGGATGGTACGTGACAACAGAAGGCCGACTGTAGCGCAACTAGCCGGTAATTGGAATGCTGGTGACGGGAGTACTGTGTCACAACACAGTACATCGAACCCTGCTGAAAATGGGGCTGTGTAGCCGCAGGCCGCTCCGAGTGCCCATGCTAACCACGGTTTACTGGCGACAGCGCCTACAATGGGCACGCGAGCATCGAAACTGGACTTCCAATCACTCGAAACTTGAGTGATTGGAAGAAGGGCGTCTGGTCCGATGAATCACGTTTCCTGTTGCACCATGTGGACTACCGGGTATGTGTGCGTCGTTTACCTGGGGAAGTGATGGCGCCTGGATGTACCGTGGGATGAAAACAAGCTGGTGGCAGCGGTGTCATGCTTTGGGCGATGTTCTGCTGGGATATCATGGGTCCAGTCATCCATGTGCCGGGCATTCTGACGTCTACCATCTACCTAAACATCATTGCCGTACACCCTTTCATGGCAACGGTCCTCCCTTCTGGCAGTGCCGTCTTTCAGCAGGATAATGCGCCATGCCACATCGCCCAGATTGTTCCAGACTGTTTTGCGAAACATGAGGAAGACTTCTAGGTATTGCCCTGGCCTCCAAATTCCCCAGACACCAATCCCATCGTGCATCTATGGTTTGTGTTGGAACAGCAACTCCGATCTGCGGCGGGATGTTGTAGCGTGAATGCCTCTCCTGGTACGAGCTGTTTTGGCTGCACGTGGAGGACCAACATCATATTAAGTAGGTGGTCATAATGATTTGGCTCATCGGTGTATATATAATATTATTTTTTAAATTAATTTTTTATTATAACTTCACCTTAGAGTGAATACAATACAGTACTCGTATCCACGCTGCTGTTTGCGCCCCTCTTCGTCTTATTTAAACATCAAATAAGCAATATCCGATTTTACTTGAAATTATTATTTTTTTAAATTTATTTCTCTCGTTCATCTTAAGTGTTCGCCTGTTAACTCTGCAGTATGGAAAGTGTCACGCGCTTATTACGCTGTAATTTTACGTAAAATGAAACTATTACCCGCGTGTGCTTTATTTCACGCTTGATGGAGTAAGTTTACTGAGTGTTGGGAGGCAGACATTTATTTTCATGAAATTAAGCGAGAATAATGATTAAAACGAATGCCACTTCACCGATGATAAGAATTATCTTTTGTGTTTATCGCGTGCGCTGTAGAGAATTGCATTAAATGTTCACAGATGGCGTCACAGTAGGGATACGCTTCCATTTGCGAAATTGTTTCACAAAAGAAATGCAACATCAAATCAACGTCACCGCTGTAAATTCGTATTTTGCGACGATGAAAATCGTAAACTCGGGTGTAACTGCGAGTTTTAGCATAAATATCAGATATGAGCCTTTTTGATTTTTATTAATTCATTTATTTATTTTGATTAATTAAAGTATTGACTTGGTGTGAGGCTTTTGCTTCATCAAGCAAGGAAAAAAAAGGTGTCTCAACTAACCATGGAGACAACTTTTTGTAATGATTGGCGATTCACAGGTTGAAGCAAAACTTCCTAAAATCCATCCCCCCCCCTCCATTTTGCTTTTTTGGTTAAAGCTCGTTAAGAGTAAATTTCGCCTTCATCCATCTCAGAAACTTCAGCCTTGTTCTATCCAAATTGTTTGTTTTCCAGTTGTGTAGCTCACATTCACTCCTATAGCTTTTATATGCATCTGGAATCTGGTCTTCAGCACCTGCCTCTCTGCGTAACTGGATTCTGCGGTGGCTGAACCGTCTGGGAAGGAACCCATTCACCATCTCGAAATGTATTCTTCTAGTCAATCTAGGCGTGACTTCCCCTCCTGGAAGCTCACTGTTCTCAAAAAAAAAAAAAAAACCTGTCCGCACTCTAAGCTGCTAACCCGTCAGATTGATGCCCCATCGATAGAGGGTATTATCTCACTCCCAAAAGCAAGCAACAGAAATCACCAGAGTGGGAAACATCCACATAGGATGAAGCTCACTACCTTGGACTTGAAAGGAATGTTCCCGTGTAACATGATCCAACACTTCAGCACCTTCTCCATAGTTCCAAATAAGTTTGGAGAAAACAGAACATACAGAAGCCAAATTATGGACCAAATCACCAGAACTACTATAAAATCTGAGCTTTATTTATATCAGAAATGTAAATAATTTAATGTAAAAATATATTGTAAAAGCTAAACAAATTATAATGACAATTACAGAAATGAAATGTGGGTCAAGCTGTATATATAATTGCAATGTTAATTTAAATATCAATTTTATTTTAAAGTTAATCGTTACTGCTATTAAGTAAATATAATTCTGATTAATGTCATTAAATTATTAACACGAAAATTTGTATAAAATTGTACGCTGTATATAAAATATATATTTGTACACCCTCTTAGCCCACTGGCTGTTCAAGGGGTGAACCTAAGGTAAATAAACAGATGATAACAATAAAAATAATAATTCGAAGTTGAAGTCTCATTAGTCGTGTGTCCCCGCTTTTGGACTTTGAATAAGTTCGTCTTTATTTAACAACTATGTTGCCTCCATTTCTGCAGTAGTGTTTGCGAGTGTCGAAATTGACTCATACACGTAACTATAACCTCCCCCCCCCCTAACTTACAACAGTTGTTCCGTAAATCATCGCAAGGATTCCATGTCCTATCCTTTGCCATTTTCACCCCAAAATCGCTTCATCCCTCCGCCATTTTTAATTCCACCCTCCCCAAATGTGTGTTATTTTTTGTTCGGGAAAACCTCACATTTTGCAACATTAAAACAGTTTCCATTTATCCGATCATCCTTGAAATCTATCAGAGTCGTTCTGGAGGAGCGCTCTCCCAATTTCGCACGATTCTGCAGTTACGATATGGCGCATTGCATCCCTTCGTCAGTGCGATGATGGACGAGAAGTACTCGTTCAGTTCAGCAGCTGGGTTATCAGTGACTTCGCCACATCATCAAACCCAATCTGATCTGCCCTTTTCTTTTTTTTAAGTATCTGTAAAACCCCATTCCCGTTTTTGCTCTCTTAGTCGGCTATTTGCAGCGTAACCATTCCTGCTGTGTTATTACAGATAAAAAAAAAATAATAATAATAAATAACCTTCAGAGCTTTCCATTGCTTTTTTTTTTTTTTTTTTTCCACTGTTAAACTGGTCGGATTCTTACAAGTATACCTCGGCGTCCTCATCATACCCTATTTTCTTAATAGTATATATGTCTATGACTTCCTGCGTACGCTTTAAATAATAAATAAATTTTCTGTTTATACTTACAGACATTTTCTTTTTTTTTTCTCATAACCTGAGACCTTATGCGTCCCATCTACTAGAACTGGCCCACCTTCCCGTGGTGTGGACGAGTATCTAGAAGCAGCCTTCCTAAGAGGTCAGCATAACACAACATGCATTAACTACACGAACGTTACATTATTACACGCTGGCCTGTTTTGCAGAGTCTGTTCAACTTACAAAGAAACGAGGTGGATTTGAACGGACATTCTGGGAGCCACCCTACCTATACACACACATGTCCAACATATACTTACACATATTTCTGGCCTGTTACAGTGCTCTGTAACCATCACAGTGTACAAAGACGGAGTTGAACTTTCGTTCAGGTGCCGTCCTACATAAGATACTATACATGTCTACATACTCCGGGACGACCAAATGATCAGAGGAGTTCACAAGATAGGCAGAATACAAGAAACAGCACCGTATTTAGCAGTCACGGGCTTGAACCCCGGTCACTCAAGGCACGTGTACTTATGCACCCGCTCGCCTGACGACTCGGCATTTTAGGCATGCTGTCTTCTCTAATTGCATCTTAGACTGTCTTAATCCACTTTTCCTGAAACTGAAAACTAGTATATTTACTTTAAAAACTAAGGCCTCACTCGTCACCAACTCTCCTAACCTCCACCTCACCCCCAACCTTCTTGGCTAAGGATTTCTGTATTGTCAACCATATAGCACCGTTTAGATCAGTGGTCTCCAAACCTTTTTGGTCGCGCACCCTTATTTTACTTAAAAGGACTAGCGCGCACCCCGGAAAAAAAATTAAATATATAAATTTTATATATATTTTTTTTATTTATAATCATTTACATGGAAGGCATTATATCTAAAATCACAAATAATTTTAAAAGATCACAAAAAAATTGAAGTTCAAGTACAAAATGATCAGGAATCATTAATGTAACAAGTGTAGTAAATGTAACGCAATACTATTTGTTTTATTTATAAATAATTTGCATGGTATGCATTATATCTAGATTTTATTATTTTCTTTCTTAATTTTATTATCTAGATATAACTGGATATATTATATCTAGATTATATATCAGTGTGGGAAACAACCCTCACGATTTTTTATTGAGTATTATCTCGCGCATCCCACTTTTGGAGACCTCTGGTCTAGGTTACGGCTGACGTTACGCCCAGAATATTCCCTAACAGACTAACGTTACGCTAATATTCCTGTAAGTTACAGAAGGGGGAGGGAGACTGAAGACGAGGGGGGGACAGACAGTGGAACAGGCCCCCTGGTTACTGGGGGGAAAAGACAGAGATACGGGGTCATCTTCTCTATGGACCCCGTATCTCTATCTTTTTCCCCCAGTCTTCAGTCTCCCTCCCCTTCTCTAACTTACAACTAGCGTCCGAATCATCTCTAAATTGCTTGAGCCCTACACCCAAAAGCTTAATAACATCAAATCGCATAACTATTACTCCTTTTGGCTGATCCCTATCTATAGCGGATTTTTTTTTTTTTTTTTTTTTTTAAGTCCTTGCCACTGAAATCTCAGGAAATTAGGGGGCAGGACCTGCCAGAGTAAATAATTATAATACTGGTGTACCTGGTCTGCCTCCACGGGGAAACTTTGGGTCCCATTATCGCCCCAGCGGCTAAATGACCAAAGGAACAACGGTACACGACACTACACATATGTGTACAAAATCCATACACCTTTAAACCTCTGGCATTGACAGTGTTCTGTTTCACACCCACAACGTATACTACGCGGACATGGGAGAAACCTATGGTGCCGTTTGACATTAAACAAACACACTCTATTCTTGTCTCCAGTGCTTTCCCTAAACATGCCGATGTGTTGATAATAATTAATTGACTTAAAAAATTGGCCCTCATGTGAGCCTACCCCACCCATTAGGTGGGTAGGCTCATAGGAGGGACAGTGAGGGTGGTTCAAGCCCTCTTCTCTCAATTGCTCCAATTAATAAGGGCAGATTGAACTCTTCCATACTAAGGGACTTGCGGTTGCCTACCTTTAGAATATGAAATAAAACAAATAAAAACGACTAACTTTTATAGTAACTTATTTCGATAATAATAATTAAGGTGATTATTTTTAAAGTGAATTCTAAATTCTGTGGCTTTTCTTTAATTCCATTTGGTATCTGTTGCCAGTACCACATTCACGCCGTTGAATCTCCACACATTTCTCTCCCCATCCCCCCAAACACAAGCCGAAGTTAGAGTGACTCCAAGTGTGCGCAAGAACACTAGGAGCCACTTTTTATTGAGTATTGTCACGTTTATTGAGTATTATCACTTATGGTCACGTTAGCAAAGTAATTCCTTTCCTGTTTGATTACTTTTTTTTTCAAATCTAATGAACCGACTTTTAAATCGAATGTGTTGCCTATTTGCCTTTATGATTCGCATAATAAGCATGTTAATTAAGTGGTTGTATTACTGAACGATGACTTCAACCAGCCATCTTGCCGCGCTCTGTTTTTCAGCAGCAACAATTGTTTCTCATCCGTGGTTTGATTTTGATTCACGTTCCCAGGCGCTGTTGTTCTTGTTATGTGCTACGAGGTTCATAGTTTTTCTCGTTATATTTTCCTATTTTCATATGCTTTTTGATTTTTGTGTATCTATAATTCTTATGTTTTCTTTTCCCAAATTGTAATCACACGAACCAACATGTAAAACGTGTGACCATGATGAGTATTATTGTCCCTAATACAGTACTTGTACCGTACTTAGCAGCAATAAAGATTATTTATTTATAAAAGAACATTGATTTGCTTAAAGGATCGAAAATGCCGACTCCGCTCGATGGACATAAATCAGATATTAATTTTACGTGCACGCTCAATTTGTGCATGTTTATCATGTTTTTTTTTCCAAGAACGCTTAATTAACTCGCACATTAATAACCAATCTTGGAAAACTCATCGCATTCGATTATTTTTTATTTTTGTCTGTGTTGGCTGTGCGAAGTGCTGCTTTGTAAATCTTTAAAAAAGAAAAAAACTAACAAATAATGCAACCCCCCTCCAAAAAAAAAAAAAAAAAAAAACAATTCTGTGGGTTCATTCATCAAAATTTGCTTCAAATCAGTTTCAAAGTACCTCTTTATATCCATTTAGTTTAGGAAATTTTACATTCGGTTCTTTCCTTTCGAAAAGTAGACGTAAATCGGTGCCTTTATCGAGATAAAGATTTCAAAGACAGGATTTCTTTCATAAATTCGCTGGAGACGCAGAGACTTGTATTTTCGCTGGACTATAACTGTAAATGCTCATATTGACATAGTAAGAAATAAAAAAGTACATTTTATTTAAGAGGGATGTCGTAGCCGAATGATCAATAGCGCGAGTGCAGTAGCACACGTTATTTGAGCGGGCCGGGGTTCAAGCCCGTAACTGCTAAATACGATTAATATTTGTATTGATTTATTGTAAACTCCACTGACCTGGTGGTCGTGCCGGAGTATAAACAAGAACATTTTTTTTTTTTATATCATTCCGATTTATGAAAAACAGGGTGAGAAAGCTATGCCTGATAACTACCGGCTATTACTATACTAAATACAATCGCGATAATATTTGAACTCCTACTTTATAAATATCTTAGTTCGTACTTTCACCCTTTTATCAATAATCACCATTATGCTTTTCTTTCCGGGGAAATCAACTATTTCAAACCTAGCCTCGTTTTCTTATTTCCTACGAACTAATTTGGACAAAACATATTGATTCGCTTTTCCTTGATATTTCAGATGCATTTGACTCCGTCAACATCGATCTTTTGCTCTTCACGCTTTCATCTTATGGTCTACGATCCCCTTTACTGGATTTGCTTGATTCAATGCTTAGAACTATCCGTAATAATTGATGGTACTTCAACTCCCTTTACTGTTATTGAAGTCTCACCTTTGGGTCCGCCGTTTATTGTTTACCTTAATGATCTGTCAACTTTATTTCATTCCTTCAGTGTTCAGTGGCAACTCTGTGCAGATTGATATTAAACTTTACAAAGTTGTTTATTCTTCAACTGACAGCGATGAACTCCATTTCCTCTCACTCTGGCTCAATAAGAATAACTTTTTTCTAAACCCATTAAAATGTAAATTATGTCGCTGAATCGTGCGGTTAGACCATCCGTCTTTACTGATTGGTTGGTATCTTATTCCGATCTGATCTTCATCCCTCTTGCCATGTCGATCACGTGATATCTCAGACTTCCAAACTTCTTGGATTAATTAAGCGTTCTTCCTTGATTTTCAAGAGTGACAAGGTTATAATTGTTCTTTATAAGCAGCTTATACTTCCCATTTTTGATTATTGTGATATTATTTAATCCCAACAACAGGAATATCTTTCTCTCAGAGTTGAGAGAATTCAAATTAAATTCCTTACATTCTTATGATGTTTTCGAAATCCCCTTGTCTTTCACCGTCGAAACTATGGAGCTCTTTGTCGTCGCTTCAGACGACAATTCCCATGGGCGCTTTTTATCTACAATATCATAAACTCTGTTATTGATTCTCCATCTCTCCTTGAACAAATACCTTAAGTATACCCTGTTTGAATTCTTTTTTTAAAATTTCTTACTGCCTGTCTGTCCCTCGTACTCAAAACTTACTCGGAAGTCCTCTGTTCCGTTTCCTTCAGGTACCGAATACTCGCAATATTGATTTTACACTTAAACCGTCTATGTATAAGAAACTGCTCTTTAGTTTGTTTTGTTAATCCAACTCTTGTATATACTGTATTTTAATGCTAATGACTTTTGTGTTGCTTCTCTATAATTACTGGCGTTCTCGCCATCCTGTCGGTGAAAAGTTTGTAAATAAATTAATTTTCATCTGACTGTTGGTATTGTTCAACAAGCGGCTGAGTAGCGAAGCGCACATTTCTAGTGTTTCTCATGTTGGAGTACTTTCACTCCTGCCACTGGGGAAAGGGTAGTAATGTGATGAGACCCTGCTTATGACACGCAGTATTGACAATCAACTGCTGTTCTGGACGGGTACTTTTTGGAGGTGCGATATATCATTTAGAGGTTGTTTTGCAGGGCCGTTTTAAATTTCTGGTGATTAATGAATTTTCCAAAAGTTTCTGCATAGTCTAAACCAGGAAAAGGCATTCAATAAAATTGTCTTCGACAGTTTTATTGAGTGTCGCCTCTTTCCAACTAAACGGATCTACAGTTACAGCCAATATTGGCTACTTCCCTTTTCTGTTTACACTTTCAAAAATATAAACAAAAAGGGAAGCCAATTTACTTTTTTATTGACGCTTTCGTGCTTCAAAAGTCTGCCTCAAACTCGCACTCGTTCCATAACTCCGAAGAACGAAAAATAGGTTGCATCAGCAACGATTGATGCAACCTATCCTTTTCAAAGCGCTCGTTATGGTGATTTCACTCGTTATATCCGCTATTGCTAATACAGCGCCATACACTGACGTCGTAATAACGGACTTGCACTTGAATTGATTCTTATAATCATTCGATGAGAGCAGATAACCTCAGAAGGAGAAAACAGTATAAGTGATGCTGGTTGGTAAATATACCGAGGTAGGAGATATTTGAAAATAGGTGATGTGCAATGCACGAATATGTAATTCATAATACAGTAAACCAGAGGCGGATTTAACGGCGGGCGCGCGCCCTGGGCCCCGACTTCTGAAGGGCCCACGAAAAACCCCAACAAATTAGTTGAACATATTAGTTCAAAACTTTGTGATTATTATTATGCTATTATTAATTATATTATATATATATTATATTCAAACTTTATTGGAAATAAAACATTAATAGTACATAATATTTTTTATTTATTTAAAAAAATGGTTAATATGTATTTTTATTTTCCCTGTCTCTCTTTTTTTTAAGGGGCCCAATATTTCCTTCTGCGCCCGGGGGCCTCAACCGACCTTAATCCGCTCCTGCAGTAAACCTTCTAAAATCCGGCACTTTACAAACCGGAAATTTTAATAAAACAATCTAGTGACATTCGTATAAATGATCGCAATTTGTCTTCAAGGATCCGTTTAAAATATCGTTAAGAAACCATCTTAAAAAAAATGAGTGAAATTTCTTTCTTTGTAAGATGCTTGCAGAACTTTCTCGTCGTTTTAAATTGCATTAATACTGCAATGGTCTTAATTCTGGGAATCTGCAACCATTGCCCTGTTAATGCACTACTTTCAAACAGATTGCGTCTCCAAAAGATTCGGAATTTCTTTAAAAAAATGGGAGACTTATGGCAGCTTGGTACAAGTCTCTCATTAAGTAACTGGTGGTCTCCACTATGGGCCGGTAAACAGATGTAAGCTGCCATCTTGTATACATAATCAGTTTTCAAAGTCTGTAATATAGATGAAAGATCAATACCAGGGCAACCCGTTACCAAGGCAAGTTTGTTCTTCCTGTGATAATTAGCATTATCCATGCAATTTAAGACCTGGCCACAAAAAAAAATAAATGAAAGGACAAGATAGTCATTGAAAATATTTACAGATGGTAACTGAGATCAGCTATTTGTGCTTAAATTTGCTCCTCTAAAAGGTAGTATCGCTTTTGAAAATTCAGCACCTCCCAATCCTCAAGGACGTGTATAGTATTAGGGTCAGGCGCCACCTGTGGTTTCCCACATCTGCGCCATACGTTCGCTGTGAAGGAATACAGTACTACTGTAAATGCCAGAAAAGTGTTGTGTTGTATATGACATATTGCGTTAGGTTCTGTTGTGTGTCCTGGCATTTACCTGGTGGGACTCCACGTTTCCCGCACACACCACTAGGAGGTAGCCAGGCTGCCCATTATTCTCTGGCTTGTCTCCGCCAGAGCTTCCTGGAGGATGCCAGATTTAAACAACTTACTGTAATAATCATGCAATTATTCCTGCATTTCACAATTGCAATTTCTAAAAGATAATATAGATGTCAGCTGAAGAAATCTTTGCATTTTATTTCAGATGTCGGAATCCCCTTCAGAGCCAGTAAACATCCCACTGCGTCCTCGTCCGGAAAAAGGACTGGACCTGTTGTCATCGCCCACCAAGTCTCCGTATGGGTCTCCAGCGAGGCTCTTCCAGATTCCGAGTCCTATCATCACTCGACGGACCCGCACCTTCTCAGCGTGAGTTCGATTTTACTGGTTTTTTTTTTTTTTTTGTATGAAATTGGTTGTATTTGTACGCGAGGTAATAACGCCATTCGGAGCCCTGACCTGAGTTTGTCTGAATTCAGTGCTTTAACATAGTAGCCATTAGTCAGTTCAGGTTAATTAAATTTTGTTCGTTTTATCTCGACTAATTCCAAGTGATTTTAGTAAGAAAAAAATATATATATAAATAAATAAAAAAAAGAAATCATTAAAAATTACCCGAGTTGACGCCATTGGTATTTGTACAAACTTATCGTATTAATTGATACGATTAATAAGTTTGGATTTATTAACTTTCTATTTGAATAATGCGCACTCTAATTAAATTATTCAAAGGAAGATAGCTTCATTGCGTGATATCTTAAGATTTCTGATATATTCAGGTGACATGGTAATTATAAATAAAAATAAATAAATAAATTTTCTGTTTATACTCCGGGACGACCAAACGGTCAGAGGAGTTCACAAGATAGACAGAATACAAGAAACAGCCAAAAAACATAAATAAACCTGATATTTCAGGTTTATTTATGATTATCGTGTTATTTTATTATTCTCTCACCGCAATGCAGTTCTTACGGGCTACCATAGTGGGTTTTTTTTTTTTTTTGAGGGGGTGGGGAAGCGCTTGGTACATAGGGTACAGGGTTAAAATGGAAGAGAGCGCATTTTAACTAGTGATGGGCATAATTATTTCACTTGAATGAAATAATTATCAAATCAGTTTTTGCAATTATATGCCTATCACTAATACTAACTAACGCCAGTTCTCACAAGGAAATATTAACTAACACGTTGAAGTGCTTCCCCCCTCAAATTTCGTTCATTAACCATGTACTGTAAAAAAGATTTAAAAAGGGGGGAGGGGAGGAGAGAAGCCGCTGATCAAACAACCGTTGTAGTCGAGCAATCGCACTATTTTCTAAATTTAGTAACAGATTTGATTTTTTGAAATCTTGATGGCTGTATCATAAACTGTATAATACAGAGAAATTAGTAAACGTAATTCACAAAAAATTGGTAGATCGATTTGCTACCAATTGATGGTGGCATAAATTATTGTAATGGAAGGAAAATAGAATATTTGGGTTAGGCGAAGAAAAGAGTTGAAAAAATATAATAGGGCCGAGATATATAGGTTTATATGTTAGTTGGCTCGTAGAACAGAGCGATGATTATACAGTTTTATGGTGGAATTAATGGTGGTCCCTTCGGTGTGCGAGGTTAATGAACTCAAAGCACGTTCGACAGAAGCTTATTTAAATACAGAGGTTAGTGAACTTTGTAACGGTGGCCCCAGCTGTGACATTATCGCCCTGTTGTGATTGTTGGTTTGGCCGTCTTACAAATGGGGCAATTTTTATTCTTCCACTTTAAGTTTGTTTAAGGAGGCGGCAAGGTCCAGTAAGCGTTGTTACCAAGATGAATGGGGGGGGGGGAGCTCATTTCGAGAGGTCTACGCACGAAATGCAAAAATTGTTTAAATTATTTGGTAACCGCTGTCTTTCCACGGCTGTAATACAGTTCTTTACTTAATGTTGCAACACAGAATGCTGTATTTTCATTTTATTTTGGTCCATTTATTTTTCCATCGTTCGAGTATACTGAATTGGTACAAATGGAATTTTCACAATTGCACTAATTGTTCTTTAACTAGTAGGAACCCCATTCATAACGTAATTGAATTTTATTTACTTATTTGTACATTTACAGCGAGGGAATCTTAGAAGCAAGGGAACAAATAAGAAAATGTCTAACATACGAATCAGTTATTTAGATCGATAAATGTTAATGATTTAATTTAAATACCGGTGTCGTGGTATTTTGTCTGCATTGCTAGATAATTTCGTTCTGTTGCCGCTGGTAAGTAATTTGTACAATACCGTCTTTCACAAATACGGTATTTTTCTTTTTACCGGCGTACATATAGTATCAGTACAGGAAATAGGGAGGTGAAAAATTGTTTTGAAAACCAAACTGTAATATCGTTAATACACAGAATTTTGAAAAATAAACTTACTACACATTCTGTTCCTCTTTTGGCTTAGCATAAAGGAAACAAAAGCCACACAAGCTTTCCTTGATTAAGAAGAACTAAAGAAATAGTGTGTTTATGGTGATTTTTAAGCATTTTAGAATTATTTAAAAACCTTTTCTTTTTATAGTTAAAACTGAAAAGAAAAGATCAAGTCCAGGAGTGATGACGTAAAGAAATGTAGCTGAAAAGCTATTACATTAAGAGTGGAGGGGAAAGTGATAACATGTGGCAAGAATGGATTACTATATTATATTACAGGATTATTCAAAAGAAGTAGGCAGATTAAAAAAAAAAATGTAGAAATGAAAATTGTGCATTTATTATTGTGTATCAGTGCACAAATGGGCAGAGAATCTCTGGAAGAATCTCCTACAGGCGTTCAAAATGAGCCCCACAAGTCACATGGCATTCAGTATTATAACAGTTAATTAATTACTTATTTTAATGGAATTTATATTAAATTATTTAATTCAAGATGCCTCTATTATTATATTTTACAGATCAGAAAGAGCTCTAGCAAATCCTACACAGCATGGCAAAGTTAAATATTTCTGTCGTCAGAAGGGCCATGGCTTTATCATACCAGACTCTGGAACTGAGGATATTTTTTTCCACATTTCAGAGTAAGAATGTTATTTAGATCTTTGTTAAATGTCTAATGTGTATGTAACAAAACTGATATGAATTTGTGCAGCAGACCAACGCAATAGTCTTAACTTTCAAACTGAATTAAGATGAAAGTATACTCGGGGCCAGCTCAAGGGCCTATGGTCACCCTAGGCCACTTTGACTGATTGCACCCTTCTCCCACCGATGCGAAGATTTTCATTTTTCAGAATGATTCATTCTACATTTTATTTTCTTACAAAAAGTAAGTTATATGTAATATAACACTAAATTAAAAATACAAAATAAAACTTCGTAAGAACTTTTAATTCAAACGAAAAATCAAACTCTCAAGCGCACAGTATACAAAACAAATGTCTACAACGTGTTAAAGCACAACTTTTTGACATTTATTAAAATTTTGACAATTAGACATTTACAATAAAAGTTGTGCTTTTATTGTAAATGTTGTACTTTAACATGTCTACAACATGTTAAAGTACAACTTTTTTACATTTATTAAAACTTTTGACAATTAGACATTTAAAGTAAAAAATTTTGAGCTTTTATGGCTGCAAAATTTATTATCATATCTTCCAAATCAAGCTCTTTCAACAATACCCGTTCAATTAATAGCATTGATAATCCATCCAATCTTGAGTCATTGTTGTCCTTAAATGCATTTTTATTAATTTTAACTATGAAAAATTCCTTTTTGCACTGCCACAGAAAAAGGTAATATCAGCAAAATATGCAGAGCTGTGAACAACTTAGGTAGTGAAGATGTAAAATTTTTTCACAAAGAAATTCAAGAATTTTCATAAGGATAGCATTAGCATTGGCACATGATGCAAAAAAGCAAGCTTATATAGCATCAGCCAGAAAAAAAAAAAAAACCCTTATTTCACCCATCCAATCACTCCAAATGTTTGTCAAGTTCTGCCTTGAATCTATTTAAGCTATCAACTTCTACGACAGATGGAAATTTGTTCTACCTGCTGCCTAAAGGCAAACTTCCACACATCTATTAGCATTAGCATTAGCATTAGTAGAGGCATTTGATGCAAGAAAGCAAGCTTATGCAGCATCAGCCAAAAAAAAAAAAAACCCACTTCCACTTCACCCCTCTGTTCGTTCAAAATACCTGTCCAGCTGAGCCTTAAACTTATTTAGGCTATCAACCTCCACCACAAGGGATGGCAGTCTGTTCCACCAACCAACCACCCGCTGGCTAAAGGCAAATTTCCGCACGTCTATCCTACATCTGTCTTTCCTCAATTTGAATTTATGCCCTCTCAGGTGATTTTTCTGAGCTAGAGGAAGAATCCCATCAGCATTGAGCATGCTTAAACCATTCAAGGCTTTATACACCTCTATCAGATCACCTCGCTGGTGCCTAGTCTCCAGACACTGTAATTTGCAAAACTTAAGCCTTTCTTCGTAAGAGCACCCCTTTGTTCCATTCACTAATCTTGTTGCCCTTCTCTGTACTCGTTCCAGCAGCTCTACATCCTTCTTGAAATGAGGCCTCCAGACCTGTATACAGTACTCTAGGTGTGGCCTGACCATTGCCTTATACAATGGAATAATCACCTCCTTATCCCTGCTGGAAAAATTCCTGTATATCATTGACAATACTCCATGAGCTACTCTTGCAGCCCATCTGCACTGCTCAGAGAACTTCATATCTGCCTGCACAATCACCCCCAAGTCCCTTTCATTCTCTACCACTGTCAGTGTAGTACCACAGAGTTGATACGTTGCTCTGGGGTTGCTGTTTCCCATGTGTAGTACTTTACATTTGTCAATGTTAAACTTCATTTGCCACCTCTCAGCCCATCTGCTCAACCTTTCCAGATCCTGTTGCAGCAGCATAGTGTCAGTAGTGTCCTTGACAACCCTGCCAACCTTTGTATCATCTGCAAACTTGGACATTAAGCTTGATATACCATCATCAATATCATTTATAAATACAGAAAACAATAATGGACCCAACACTGAGCCCTGAGGGACTCCACTAATAACATTAGTCCACGATGAGCAGTGTCCATTGATTACCACTCTCTGTCTTCTCCCCCTCAACCACCCCTTTATCCATAGCAGCAATTTGCCTCCAATGTCACACTGCTCCAATTTGTGTAGCAGTCTTCCATGTGCAACAGTATCAAAAGCCTTTCTAAGATCCAAGTATATAATATCAAAGTTATTCCCTGCATCCAGTTCTTTTGTGACTGCATCATAGTATCCAATCAAGTTGGTCAGGCAAGACTTCCCCTTAACAAAACCATGCTGTGTCTGAGCTATAACTGAAGTCTTGTCTAAATGATCCTGCAGTGCTTCTTTAACCAGTGCCTCCATTAATTTTCCTGGAACAGAAGTTAAGCTCACAGGTCTATAATTACTTGTGTCAGCCTTTGATCCTCCTTTGTGAATTGGGGTCACATTTGCACATTTCCAGTCTATGGGTACCTCCCCTGAGTCCAAGGAAGCTCTCATAATTATGGCTAAGGGTTTGCTTACTTCCTTTGCTGCCTCCTTTAATATAACTGGATAGATCCCATCCACCCTGGGTGCCTTTCTTGTGTTTATCTTCAACAGTTTCTCCTCCACTTTACTCCCAGTTATTTCAAGATTCTGTAGCTTACTGCTAGAGTTGAATACACCTCTGGCATTCCCCTTGCTGAATAACTCCTCATGTGTGAATGTCGATGCAAAATATTCATTTAGTTTGTTAGCTACCTGAGCAGGATCATCAACAGTTGACCCATCAATATCAAGTGGACCAATCTGATTCATCCCCTTCCTTCTAGAGTTTACATAAGTAAAGAACTCTTTGCTGTTTTTCTTTGCATCCCTTGCCAAGGATTTCTCGTAATCTGCCTTCGCCTGCCTAACCTCCTTTGTAACTTGGTTGCATATCAACATCTATCCTACAACTGTCTTTCCTGAATTTGAATTTATGCCCTCAGGCGATTATTCTGAGCAAGAGTAAGAATCCCATCTGCATTGAGCATGCTCAAACCATTCAAGGCATTATACACCTCAATCAGATCACCTCGCAGGTGCCTAGTCTCCAGACACCGTAATTTTCAAAACGTAAGCCTTTGTTCGTAAGAGCAACCCTTTGTTACATTCACTAATCTTGTTTCCCTTCTCTGTACTCGTTCCAACAGCTCTACATCCTTCTTAAAATGAGGCCTCCAGACCTGTACACAGTACTCAAAGTGTGGCCTGACCATTGCCTTATACAAGGGGATAATCACCTCCTTATCCTTGCTAGAAAAATTCCTGTATATCATTGACAAGACACCATGAGCTACTCTTGCAGACCATCTGCACTGCTCAGAAAGCTTCATATCTGCCTGCGCAATTACCCCCAGGTCCTCTTCATTCTCTACCACTGTCAGTGTGGTACCAAAGAGTTGATACGTTGCTCTGGGGTTACTGCTTCCCATATGTAGTACTTTACATTTGTCAATGTTAAACTTCATTTGCCACCTCTCAGCTCATCTGCTCAACTTTTCTAGATCCTGTTGCAGCAGCATACTGTCATTAACAACCCTGCTAACCTTCGTATCGTCTGCAAACTTGGACATTAAGCCTGATATACCATCATCAATATGATTTATAAATACAGAAAACAACAATGGACCGAACACTGAACCCTGAGGGACTCCACTAATAACATTAGTCCACGAAGAGCAGTTTCCATTGATTACCACTCTCTCTCTTTTCCCACTCAACCATCCCTTTATCCATTTGCCTCCAATGCCACACTGCTCCAATTTGTGCAGCAGTCTTCCTTGTGGAACAGTATCAAAGGCTTTTCTAAGATCCAAATATATGATATCAAAATTATTCTTTGCATCCAGTTAATTTGTACTATATCATAGTATCCAATCAAATTAGTCAGACAAGGCTTCCCCTTAACAAACCCATGCTGTGTCCGAGCTATAACTGAAGTCTTGTCTAGATGATCCTGTAGTGCTTCTTTAACCAGTGCCTCCATTAATTTTCCGGGAACAGAAGTTAAACTAACAGGTCTATAATTACTTGTGTTGCCCTTTGATCCTCCTTTGTGAATTGGGGTCACATTTGCACATCTCCAGTCCATGGGTACTTCCCCTGAGTCCAAGGAAGCTCTCATAATTATGGCTAAGGGTTTGCTTACTTCCTTTAATATAACTGGATAGATTCCATCCACCCTAGGTGCCTTTCTTGTGTTTATCTTCAACAATTTCTCCCCCACTTTACTCTCAGTTATTACAAGATTATCTAGCTTACTAACACTAAGTATCTTATTTCATTAAATAAATCTCTTCACAATATATCTTTTTCATTTTCATCTGTTAGAAGCATTTCCCAGTCGATGCAATTTTTTAAAAGTTCATTGTCATCCATCCTCTTGCATTTACTTATATTTTTAATAATTATGTTTAAAAATCATTCACTTGATTTTTTAAAAAACCCTGTGAGATCACCTTTGCATTTATCCATAAATGCATCATTTTCTGTTTTTCTCCTCTGATTTTCTACTCCAGAAAGTTTCTTTTTTCTAAAAATTTTTTTGGTAATTAATCAACACTATAAAAAAATAAAACACAATGGCAAGACTTGCTTTTTTGAAGGACAGGTTCAATTCCCATCCAATATTTTTTTAATCTCATTAATTTTTAAATGAACTAAAAATTAAATGAAAAAAAAACAAAAATTTATAAAAAAAGGAAACGAAATAATATTAAATAACATTCATTAAACACTTATAAATATTTAAATAATTTTAGGTTTTAGGGTTAATGCTTTTTACAAATTTAATAGAATCTACTCGATGAGGAAGCTTACCAAGTTGTTGTTGTTTTTTTTTTTTAATTAGTTATAAACAACATGCCTTACTGCCCTGCAGGTAATAACCTCATGAAAAAAGAAACAGGTAAAATAAGGCATGGGATAGATGGAAGATGACACTGCACGAACAGAAGCTTACAAAAATCCACTAGTCTATTTAAAGGTAGTATCTTTGAAGGGACACCTTTCTACCCCCTGCGGTTTTGAAACTTGACCACTTATATAGTTTTGCTGTTACTTTATTCCCCATGATGTAATAAATGGACACGATGGGGGTCCAATTTCAAGGTTTAGAATGGCATATTTTTTTCAAAAATACCCTGTCGGTAGAACTGAAAAGCACAAAATGCATGGGGAATATATTGAAGTATACATTTGTGAAGAACTTACACTCTCGCATGATTGGAAGCCTCACACTGGCCAAACAATTTGATGTGTCTCTTAGACACATTGTGCCCAGTCTCATTACAAAAAAGCATTGCATGCGACGAAGGATTAAAAAAAAATTGACTGTTCTAATATGCAATGGTCTTTGTTGAAAAGGCATAGCAATGCAGTATTATGCCTGTAAATTACACAGAATATATTATAATATGAATATTCAACAATAAACATGTCAGTAAGTAAAAAAACAAAGTTCTGCAATTAAATTTCTTTGACCCTATTTAGTCTCATAAATAAATAAAGCAGTTGCAAATTAAGATGGTAGAAGGCTGTTTTGAAACATTGTTTAAAAATATGTAAAGTAAAACTAACTCCTAAAAGTTTTAATTTTGAATTTAATATTGTTTGTTTTAACATTTTTTTTTTTCATGTGTTATTGTTTTAACATAACACATGAAATATACACAATTTTTCTTGTGGGCTTTGTTTTTGGGAGGAGCAGGGGCATTGGCACCCCTTAAACCTTGGCAGTCCTAGGCCAGTGTCTACTCGGCCTTACCCTAAAGGGCCCTGAGTATACTGCATTAGTGCCTACTTTAACAACTTTTTAACTATACCAATCACAGACTTTCAACACAACTTATTTTTTAATGATGTAATTCATATAAATATAATCATCATATAATATAATCCTTATTACTGGGCTCTGTTAGCTCAAAGAACACTATAAACATGCTATTAATATTAATACTCAAAAATAAAAATGTTAGGGCAATTTTTTTTTTTTTTGTTTTTCTTGCAAAAATTCCATTTCCATCAACAAAGTGGTCAGCATTTCTGGAAATGGGTAATAGAACTTTACATATGTGCAGGTTAATTCAGCCAAAAGAAGCACTTATGTGGGGGGGGGGGGGAAGGTTCACTTTGTGTCTAGTGCTTAGATTAGGTCCCCTCATGGGTGGCACAGTTGGTAGTAGAATTGCAGTCCTCCCCACACCAGGTGGAAAAGACCTGAGTTTTATTCCTGTCAATGGTGTGAGGAATTTTTATGGGCTATTTTTCACAAAATGGCTGAGTTAGTCTGCCTCAGACAAAAATAGCATGGTTTTTTTGTCCAGCAAACAGAAAATTGACTGCAGAACACGTGCAATTTGCAGACAATATATACACACCACAATATGGCCTTAGGCAGAGGTGTATTGCTAAAAAAAATAGCTTGTCAATTAACTACAAAACCTATGCTTTTTTCATTTGCAAAAATAAATAAGTCAAAGATTAGAATATTTGTTCAGTATTTATTTATAACTATTAAATAAAAATTTCAAAAGTAAAAAACAGACAAAAAATTTAAAAAATCAGAAAAGAAAAAAAAAAAAATGAAACCAAAAACCTTCAAAATAATATAAAAAATACCATTCAGAAGAATCATAGAAATTCCCATACAGGATCGATTACATATTTTTGTGTGACTGCCCTTTTTGTTTGTTGGTCAACAACAGAACAATGAGACCGCAGAAAGTTCGGACATAAAAATTTGGATTCCATAATTCTGATGGTGGACAGTGTAGTTCAATAAACAACAAACTTGCCACATGTTTAGATTACTATTAATATATATTTTTAGTAGCAATGGGTAAAATAGATATTATTTCTCCCTCCCCTTTGATTATGACATTTAGAAAAAAAATACTGGAACATCGTCCCGGTGCATTCCGGCCTGAATACACCACTGTGCCTTAGGCACAGATGCACCTAAAACCTACAAACAAGCCCACGTTGGTTCTTCTTTACTAGGCTAACGGGTCGTGCCCTTCCCTCCTCCCAGTGGGGCTGGAAATATACCTTGGTGGTTACAACATATACATTAAAATGCAAAGAATATTTAGTAAACAATTAAGGTATTTTGCCTGTTGCCCGTATTATGACAGAGCTTGAGCTTACACTCATTGAAACAACCAAAATGCAATCCATGAAGCAACTGAAAGTTATTGAATTTTAGTTGAATATAATCACCAAGAAGGGCAGACCTGTTATTCATTAGAAATTTAAAAAGCACATTTGTGGTTTTGGATTTATTATTAACATAAAATATACACAACAGGCCGCACCCAGTTAAAGTGTATAACAGAGGAGTAAAATACATGAAGATATAAAGATTGTGCATAAGCAAATAAATAGAAGAATAACACACAATTACAATGATAGTTCTATTCAGATGGGAAAAGTCCAATTCAAGGAAATCAAAGGAATTCACGACATCATTAGTCCAGTATCCTGAAGAGAATCTCAGAAAGCAGGCAGCAGCAGGAGGCATCGCACACAAAATTAAAAGAACAACTTCCACCTTGTACACATCCATTAACCTGCTCCAGATAGTTCTGTAAAAAAACTTTCTTGTCCATAGCCATATCCAGATCATATTTGTTCGTTAGTGTCATAGTTCTTTTGAAGGAGTTCTTGGAAATCGCTGTCCTAGAGTTACTGATGTAGAAAGTAGATCTCTAGTAGCCACTGCTGGAACATAAAGATAAATATGGCAAAGAAGATCAAGCAGGTAGGTTGAACCAGTGAAGATGTGATAAAACTGCTTTAGATCCACAACAGTTCGCAGAGTTTTCAAAGATTGAAGCTTGAAGTAAGAGCAGAGATTCGGATAGAAAATCCCATGGTAAAATATGGGATTATGTCTGGAAAGATAGTGGATGAATTTAATTTGCAGGGATTTAATTTGCTGTATCAAATATGTGTAGTGTGGGTTCCATATAGGAGCAACGAACTCCAGTACAGGGAGCACAGTTGCTTTGAATAAGAGCACAGAGAACTCAGGATCTCTAAATCTGTAGGTCTGCCTTTTGATGAGGCCAATTTGTTTTTTCACTTGATGTAATATATTCCTGATATGTTTTTAAAACCCATATCCAGCTGTAAAGGTAACTCCCAGATCTTTAACTTTTAAATAATTTATTAAATGAGTAATTTATTAAGGTATGTGGAAGCAAACTTCCAACTGAAAACAAGTTTTGTTATTTGTATAATATAATCCTATTATATTGAGTTCAGTGGTAAAACTATTATATCTCTAGATCCCTCTTCACAATGGGGGTAGTTTGAGGGGCCCAATGGCTGATTTGGTATGGTTGTTAAAGATCACATGGGGGCAGTCTGGTAGGGAGGGATTTCTAGTTCCACCATGGTAGCTCAAAAGCAGGAATTTAGTAAAGAAATAAGAAAATAACTATTCTGCATTTTTTTTTTCTTTCTTTTGACCTGTTTAGGTCAACTCTGGGATAATGTCATAGTTTCCAAAGTGAGTATAAGCTCAAGCTATAATCAGCTTGGGTGGCTGTAAGGTCAATATCACTGCTCAAGCTGGAGGGGCAACAGTGACCCAAGACAGTAAACAGAAACTTTCACATAGTTCAAAGTACAGTAAACCCCCGCTATTCGCAGGGGTTACGTTCCTGAGAAATGTCGCGAATACCGAAAACGCGAATACTGAGTTATGGCTCCCATAGTAATAAAGGGGTTCCATTCCAAAGTATGAAATATATAAGAAAACTAGTCTAAAATTTTGTCTATGTATGTATTATATGTACATAGACAATACATAGTGAAATGCAAGCATGAGGCATCGAAATGAAAATAAGAAACAATTTAATATTAAATGTAATATTTATTAGAAATTTCAAACAAATCTTTCAAACCAGCGTCTTTGCTAGCTAAAAAACTTATCCCGCCAGTGCTATCACCAGTTTCGCTAAAGTGTTGATAAAGTTTTGCCTTTTTACGAATGATGAGTGAACTTAACGGAATTTTATTTTGAGTTCGGTCTTCTATCCACAGATTTAAAGCTTTTTCCATTTTTTCTAATTTAACATCACGAGTGACAGAATTTTTGAAGCAATTAGTGCATTTTCACGGACACTATGGCGGATTTTTTCTTCCGATTTCTTGATTGATCGTACCGTTGACTTATTGATTTTATAATGTTTTGCCACTGAGAAGACACTTTCACCATTAGAAATTTTGTCTAATAACTCAATTTTATTTGCTAATGTCATCGCCTTCTTTGATCTTTTCACATTTCTCTTGTTATTCGTAGCCATATTTTTGTACGGGTTAGAAAGAACTTGTCCACAATAAAGTCACTTTGTTCTGTTAACACACTCGAAAGTCTGTTTTACACTGCAAAACGGTAGATTTATCACTTTTGTAAGCATATCAATTTATAAATTGATAAATTTATTCAATTTATAAGCATATAAATTAAAAGCAAATGACGAAACCTTCCATGACAAGCACATAACACATACTGAACAAGGATTAGCGAGAAACATCCACGCTCGCGATTTTGTCACCCCTCTCCCCACCCACTGAGCGCTGTTTTGACCGGGAAAGATAATTTTAGCCACGCCCATGTTTTTTTATGGCGGAAAATGTTCACGGCGCTTTAAAATTCACATTTTTTCATTTTATATTAAATCAGCGACCGCGAATAGTGGGGGTTTACTGTAGTATTATTAGTTATAAACTGTATCAGCAATGAGATACACTACTCATCCAGTTCTATTTCAGGTTCAGCAGAAGATATATTCTCTTTCTATGAACATGAATTTGACTTCTGTTAAGGAAATGATTTGGCTGATATTGCAGTTTAATCAGTAGTACCCACATATGATCTTGGCTTGTCAGACCTCTATACAGACTGCATAATACATTATACTTCCAATTTCAAGATTTATGGTATGAACGGACTGCAAATAAAGAATGTAATACAGGAATCGTAAAGACATGGTCTTCTCGTGTTTTTTTCTACTATGGGCTAATGACTCTCTTATGTGTGAGTCTTGTGACACTATTCTAACAATTGGATGTTTTATCTGAATGTCTGGACTTTTGTGCAGTTTTTTCTTTTAGCACTTTTAACCATATACTTTTCTTACTTTCTTTTATGTCTTAAACTTGGATTTGTAACATGGCTTAAGTTTCCAATGTGCCATAAAACCTCAAATCATCCATCCTTTGTTGGTATTTAAGGACTTTTTCAATCTTTGGCCCAAGTGTATGGCTCTGCATATATGTAAGGTTCATGATATTGTCATTAACTAAGAATATTAAACATATATATGCCTTTATATTCTGTGTGTAATAAAAAAATGTTATGCAAAAAACTTTTTTTTTTTTTTTTTTTGTATACTGTGTTGCACATTAGGAATAATTGTATTTGTTCTTGCAGCATCGATGGTGAATATGCTCCTCGTCCAGATGATGAAGTATCTTACAAGATATGCCCTGTTCCTCCCAAAAATGAGAAACTGCAGGCAGTGCATGTGGTGATTACAACTTTGGGACCAGGTACACACGAGCGTTGGGACTGTCCTCCCTCGCCTCATTTTGATTGCCCTTTATTACATAACAGCTGAAAAAGTGTGATAAACAGTCAGACATTATTTCTCCTTTTTTCTAATCTAATTATACTGTGTAAAAAAAATGAAGGTTGATTGAGGGCGATGCTGACATTTATTTGTGATTTGTAGAGTATTAATTTTTATTTCTTTATAAGGTTAACTTAACTTATAGTAAGAAAATAATAATAATAAATTTTCTTAACTTCAGCATTTAAATCAATTATGATGGAGATAATGAAGTTTGGGTTAAACTGCTGCACATAATAAAGTGGTAAAAGGTATAATGGGAATCATAGCCAAGCAGTTTTTCTGTTATCAAAAAGACTTCTGATTAGGATGTGTAATATCTGTGCTACTTATTTGTAGAGAAATTAGAGAAAATAATACTGATAGCCTACTAAGGTAATTGGTAAAATTTAATTTGCATGTTAAAAATATTGATTTATTCTTGCACAAGTTTGGAATTAAGAGTGACTTATTTCACTTAATGCCAGTTGATGTAAGTAAAAAAATTGGTTCTCATTTACAATGTATGAAATACATGGTAAATGCAGGTTACATTAAGCAAATATAAAACTTCTTCTGTAATTTAACAGTGATGTAGGTACAATATTTTAAAGTAATATTGTTCTGCTAACACTCAGAATTAATGACTATTGGGGGCCAGTATAATATTGTTTTGGACTTTAATATATTTTATCCAAATTCATATTTCTTGGTATGCCATGGTGAAAGTGAATCATGATCAGCCTCATTTCCAGGTATAATTTCCTTAAATTGTTTTAAATCCACAACTGAGTTCAAAATGTACATGTGAATTCTTCAGCTGAACATAGTTTAAAGGTATCTTTACTTAAGCTGGCACTTAAGGGAAGAATTTTTTGTTGTTGTTGGGAGATATTAAGAATATTCTATTATAGTCAGGATGGCAACTATACGTTTGCCATAGCATCATGTGATAGTTTGAAGGATGACAGCACTTCCACTGTGATTAGAAAATACTGACCATTGTTTATTGGTGATTTTGTTACTGTATTTTAACAGAAATAATTAAAAATTCAGAAAATTTTATACTTGCACACTTTTGCTGAACTTTTATACATATATAAAAGGATAGCTATTTTGTATTTACATATCTTTTTATGAAATGAATGCATGCAGTCTTCTCATTTGTGCAGAGCATATAAAGAATTTTTTTTTATATACAGTTTCAAGCTATATAAATATTCTTTCAGTTCATCCCTATGTAATTCACATACTAGATGAACAAGATCTCTCTCTCTCTCACACACACACACACACACACACACATACACCTCTCTTAAGGTTCTTTTTGGAGTTCTGCAGGGGTTCTTTTCTTTGCTTCCGTCACACACTGTTTTCCATTGTTCTGAAACTGTTCTTTGCAGTTTGCAAGACATCAGTTCAAGGATAATAATGGAAAAAAAATTTCCAAAATTACATAAGCATTCCTTTGTTATAAATAGCTTTAAATAATCAAACACGAGGTAATTTTGCAGCATTTCGTTCAGATTGCAGATACGGATTATCACCACCAGAAATGAATCCAAAATCCCTCCAAAAAAAAAAATAAAAAAAAAATAAATAAAAAAACCATTTGAATTCAGAAAGTTAAAGGCCCTTTCCCCTAAAAAAAAAAAGGGGGGGGGGGGCAGTATTTACACTATTTTATTTAAAAAAAAAAAAAAAAAAAAAACTGGATCTTCTTTAATGATAACTGGATTTGAAACTGCATAACTCAATTTTTTAAATTTAAAACAGATAAGTTCTACTGATGTAATGATCAGTAGAACTAAGAATATTAAATAATACAGATATATATATACAGGGTGTCTCAAAAATATTGGTACAAACGTTTAGGGGAGGCAAGTAACATCTAAAGGAATGTGAATCACATAGGAACCCATAACCAGAAACGTCACGGGAAAGTAGTAGCAGAGGCACAAGAAGCAGAAATGACACAAGACAGTAATTAGTGGCAAACATTTATTTGACATAATATTAACAATGGAGTACAAGATGGATGCATTTCATGATGTTACAACAGATGCTCGAAAGTTCCACCATGAGATGCGATGCATGCATGACACCGACGCAGCATGGATTGGCGGACACGGTTGAACACACCTGGAGTTTCTTTGACAGTAGCAGCAGCGCAGACGAGTCTCGCCATGAGATCCATTTCCGTCTCCACAGGCAATTCATACATGACGGCCTCCACAGAAAGAAATCAAGGTTCGATAAATCAGGTGAGCGTGGGGGCCAGGCAATGGGTCCACCATGGCAAATCCATTGATGCCCATAATGCCTGTTCAAATAGTCACGAACACACCTTCCAGGTGCCCAGTCATGTTGAAACCAAATGTTGCGTCTCACATTTGCTGGAACATCGTCAAGTAACCCTGGTAGAACTTGTTCAAGAAAGATCCGATATTTAGCGGAGTTCATGCAGGATGGTAACAGGTATGGGCCGACTAAGCAGTCACTGACCATACCTGCCCACACATTTACTGCAAAGCGATGTTGTGCCACATGGTGGTGCACACCGTGTGGGTTGTTATGAGCATTGTGCTGATTGAATAAGCCTTCCCGAGTGAAATAAGCCTCATCCGTGAACAAAACATAGGCTGGAAAATTCAAGTCTTGTTGAACACTTTCTTGGAGAAACCACTGAACAAAAGCCACACGTGCAGGATGATCTTGGGGGAGCAGTAACTGAACCCTTTGGAGAAGAAACTGATGTAAGGGATCGTCGTGCCAGACATGCTGTACACTGCAATGAGACACTCCGAAGGCCGAGGAAACAGCACATGTGCTGGTAGTAGGATTATTCTGGACGGCATTCAACACACTTTCTTCCATAGTGGGAGTTCGCGTCGAACGTGGTCTGCACGCACTATTCCTGTTACCTCTAAATGACCCATAATCGCACAAATTTTGATGCACACGCGCAAACAAACCGTGGTCCAGTACATGTCTGTCTGGGAAGCGTTCTCCATAAATTCGTTGAGCGGCTTGTCCATTGCCCTCTGCTGCTTGAATGAGTAAACCAGAAATTTTCCCTCTCGTGAACTGATGAACAGCGCCATGTGCCGACTTACGGTGACGTTTCCAGTTATGGGTTCCTATGCGATTCACATTCCTTTAGATGTTACCTACCGCCCCTAAACGTTTGTACCAATATTTTTGAGACACCCTGTATAAGATAAGTAAAATAACTCCTAGTTTTCTCCTCACTCAAATAGCAGAAACTAAATAAAAATAGAGTAAATAATAAAGTATAAATACAAGTTTTTCCAGGTGACAGAAAGACTTGACAGAAGTCTTTCTTGACAGAAAATACATGGCAGATAACAGCTTAAATAGCAAGAGGGGAAAAAAAAAAAACCATCCACTTTCATTTTCTTTCATTTATTACATAAAATGGTTTTATCATTTATTTGTTTATTTCATAAAATATCTTCCAAACAGAATATAGAGTGGAAAAAAAACCAAGCATTTTTGCCAACTTTGTCAGCAAGCTGACAAGGCAATTTGAATTTTTGCATGCTGAATGATTTTATGAAATCTAACATTGAAGTACTTAATAGTTTCATGTTTAACTTTATAACTGTGACATTTTTTTCTTAATTTTAAGCAGACTTAATAAAAGTTTCTACTATTTCTGCATCCACGCTTAATATATATGCAAAAATGTGCAATATTGCGTTCTTAACCATTATTTGTACTGGAAAATGGGGGGGGGGAAGAAACGCTTAATTTCATGTGTATATTTTACGCTATAACTTTCTTTTCTTTGCTATCAGTAGAAGTAATATATATAATTTTTAAAATATTTAAAATTTTCTTAATTTAAAAAGTAAAAATTAAGACAAAGTATTGAAATTGATTAAGAAAAGATTATATATATATATTGGTATACAGCAAGAGGAATTCAAAAAAATCCATGGACTTTTTTTTTTTTTTCTCCAATAAATAAAAAAAAAAGTTGTTCATCTGACAGGAGTAATATGACCTTTACTGCACCAAACTGGGACGTGAACACTGCTGGATTAAGCATCAATTTGTGTTAATAACATGTTTTTAACAGTTTATGCTCTCTCTCTCTCTCTCTCTATAAAATTTATGTTTTTAAGAACTTCAAAGAATTTTCCAACACAAAACAGCATTATGCAACAAATGCCCCCCCCCCCAATCTAAAAATAAAAAAGCAGCAGTCACTCTTTTTCATTTTCTTAATATTCATTGTTTCCACAAACTGCTTTTCATCTGGCTTTACAAAATAAAATTAAGAATCTCTCTGTTTTTTTATGTTTAATATTGTCATGTTTATACACCCAGTTTTGAATACTTATATCATAAATGTAAAATAAACATAGGATGAGCTCTTAGAGCTGCAATCAGATTTGAATTTTTCCATGAAAAACACTATTGAAACCACTGATCTGAAAATAAAAAATCTATTCATATTAATGTCATTCATCTAAACTTCTTTCCTTTAGTCTTACTGAGAGATAGCTACATCTAAGACCATTGTCAGTGATGGTAATCATTGACAATGGTCTTTTCCACCACTCGTTTGGAGAGGACTGGGTTTTAATCCCTTCAGACTGGAGAAATGTTTGTAGATCCTCAAATATGGGCTGAACTTATGAGTTATTTGGGGTTTTCAACTTGAAAAACAGCCATGAACATATACTTAAACAAATATATATATATACACAATAAAAATAAATCACATTTAGTGCCATATGAGCAAACCAATGCCCTATGACCAAAGTAGCCAATGTGCCAAAGAATCCCTCATCCAATCAATATCCACCTTAAGACTTCTCTTAGAGTGGATTTGTGTTTGGGTTGGATGTATTTAAGTAAATCTGACTTTCCTTTGTATTTCAAATTATTAAATAAAGATACAGGTCAGAATTTAAATGACAGTATGATAGACAACTTTATCAGCTAATTTGGTGTACTTCCATACACCAAGTTAGGTGAAAAAATCAGATGTCATATTTTACAATTAGTTTTAAAAGATAAAGTACATTTGTTCTGTTTGAATATTTTTGCTTAGGTGGAATATTATTAAAAGGGGGGGGAACTCATTATGAATCAATGTTTAGCTATATTACTTTCCTTACATACAGAAAGTACACGTAAATACATTCAGTACTTTGTATGAATTTGTGTAATTTGTATCGAAGGCTACCCACAACACAAACTCAACTGGACAGGTTGATTAAGGACTGAAAAACCAAGTGTTCAGAGGAGTGATGAATACAACAAATAATGAAATAATAAAACAAGACAGCTTGACAAAGAGGCAGTAAGGGCAAGCTTACAATAAGTACAATATGAGAAAAATATAAGTATAGTAGTTATTAAAATGACAGCAAAATCTTAACCTATTTAAATGTCATTTTAATGACCAGTGTAATTATTATTATTATTTATTATTTTTTTTTTTTTCATATCGCATTTATTGTAAGCTTGCTCTTATTGCCTCTTTGCTAAGCTATCTTGTTTTACTATTTCATTTTTTTGTTGTCTTTGTCTTTCCTCTGAACACTTGGTTTTCCAATCCTTAATTAACCTGTATGTGTAATTATCTTATCAAGGCCCAACAAAAACATGTGTCCTTGACAATTACAAAATGCAAAACAGTGGGAGTGGCCTTTTTGAGTAAGTAACTCAGCTCTTTGGCAGTACTATAAGATCTATGCTGTGATGGACACCAGAATTGGCTGGATACACTGTCTTCGTGAAGAAGTGTACTTTGTCGGTGACAATAGAAAGGTAGGTATCCCTATCAAGCTGTTGATTAATGGTGATCAGATTTGGGGACTGTTTTCATAGCATGCCACAAAAACAGTACCCAACCCATAACACCACCACCACCACCACCTCCATCCTGCCAAACACCAACGGTGCGGTGCATCCAGGTGCCATGGCCTCATGTTGCTTTCTCTAAATGTGGATATGCTCATCAGCACAACAAAGTTGGAAATGGGATTCATCAGACCAGGCGACAGATTTCCACATAATGGTGGTCCAGTGCTTGTGCTGACAAGCCCCAAGCAAGGTGTAGTTTCTTGTGTTTTGCAGTGAGCATTGCTACCCATGACAGCTATCGATAGCCTATATGAGCTAAGAACTGGTGCACAGTTTGTGGATGTTGGTCTTGCTATTCCTGTTTTAATAGGTTGATTAGCTGGGCCACTCTGCTGTATTGCTGCTATGTTATGGGATGAGTCACACAATGCTTATCAAAGACAACCTTTGGCTGGTTGTTTGACTGCTGTTGAGCAAGTCACAGTAGACTTGTTACACCACAGAACAGGAGCACTTAACCATGTTTGCTGTTGTCAAGAAGCTGGCACCTGAACATCTTGCCCCAACAATCATTTCCACATTTTAAGCCAGAAAGATCTCAATGCTAACTTCATTCTTCCTTCAGACACTCAAATTACCTGTGTGCAAATTACAATCAGCTGCTCCCAACTTTGAGTTTCTCAGCATCACAGACCAATCTATTCATGTGTGTTGCTAATACAAAGCCAAACTCAGTGTAGGTTCAAACTTATTTTGATATTATAAAGGATATTGGTTGATCTAGTTTTTTAAACTGATTGAACCCAAACCTTTATTACATTGATATTAAGCTTCTTGGTTGCTTTAAGAAGAAACGTGAAGCACCTCAGTTGTCCATTACCGTACTGTTAATGTCAATTCCTATTAATGTGTTGAGGGTATCTGCCATTCAACCAATTGGCCATAGCAATATTAATAAGTATTATACAGTTTACAATAATGAATTGGATTGGCTTTTACTGCTTCATTTTTAAGGCTAGTCATGGTTAGAATATTGGTTCCTTGTAAATGGCCAAATAGTTGGAATATTGGTTGTAAATAGCTGAATAGAATATGCATTCCAACATTCTGAAGCTGAGATTTTTTGAAAATTTGTTTTTGCTACAACATCTAGTAGATGTGTCCTTAATACTTAATGAATAAAAAATTATCCCAAGATCACTGTACACTTTAACAGCTGCCATAGATTTTTCATATAAACAAATTTAAATCTCCAAGTAGTTCTGCTATTTGGCTTGGAGTCCTGGTTGTGATTTTTAAGTGTTCAGATTTTTCCTAATTTATCATCAAATTAGGTAAAATCTGAACATTTACAAATCACACAACCAGAAGGAATACTGCAGTTAAGGAGGTGAAGAGAAACTTTTACATATAACATGATGTCAAAAGTACAAAAGTTAGAACAATATTCTGCATGGATTTTGGGCAGTCCTGTGGCCATTTTTATCTAGTCCCAAAATCTGAGGTTGAAGGCTCTGTGACACTTTGGCAGTAATATATGGTAATCTCCCATCTGCCATTTTTTATTTTTACTTAAAATCCATGAAGTGTAGTGGTCTAACTTTTTATACCTCTTAATAACTATCTTATAGCAATACCCATTGACCAAAGAGAGACAAACACACTTTCTCAGCATAGTGGCAAAGATTATCAGATATTAAAAAATAATATATAAAATTAAAAGCAGAGCTAATACTTGTGTTAATTATATCAATTTGCTTTTTGTCTTTCAATTCATTAATAATATATAAAAAAAGTGGTTATCAAAAGAATGGAAATAGTTGAAAAACCTGGCAATCCATAGTGAGCTAATCCAGGATATTAGAGAAGGAAGCAGACATTTTTTCCAAGCCTTTTCAAATGGAAGAAATATTGGTCAAACATCTTTTATAGTTTTAGGAAATTTACACTTTGGTATCAATCAGCATTTATCCTTTGTATGGGGGAGGGGGTTAGAATTGAGCAAGGCATGAGTATAACACACACACACACACACAAAATAAGATATCATTTATGTACACTGTGTTGATTTTAACTGAGTGGAATGCAGTCTTTATTGCAATCAGTGAAAATCAGTCAGTTCCAGCTGTGGTATTTATAGACAAAGATTAATTGCATCAATAATTTTATATCTGTTAAAATTAAGTGATGATATGGAAATAACAGTATCTTTGTTATCAGCCAAAGTAAACCATTTCATCAAATCAAAGGATGCTAGAGTAGGAATTCTGGGTTTTGAATAAATTCTTTTTGCAGCTTGCAAATTAGAACTTATGAATTTTCTAATGAGTTTGATCTGTATATAAATATAGAGTTAGTTTCAGCATAAGCTTGCTAGTCTGATGAAAGAAGGACATATTTATATCTTCTGAACAGTTTTTGTTTGGATTTGAATAGAATAGGAAAATGGTGCAACCATCATGAATTGCTGTATGCTAAGTTCAGTGGACAATTAAAACGTTCTAGGGATACAGATTGAACAATTCGCTACAAATTTGCCATTTAAGATATCTGATGCTAGTTGTTTCCAAAAAATATAGTTTTAGAGAGAGAGAGAATGAATTATACATTAGAATTATATAGTACGTGAGTTGATCATTTAATTTGTGAAATGGATCTACCGTAATTGCCGAGTTCTGCTGGTGCTCTTTTTCAAAATAATCTTCCAATTTGCACCATCAATGAACCTACTCATAAAAAAGTACTTTCTTAATAAGTCTGTGAGTGATCATTATGGCTTTTTGAGCAGTGGCACTTAAATTGCAGTTTCCTCAAATGCTTGTCTCGAAAAATCATCTAATGGCAGTTTGCCAGAATAGGTTGGTGCAACCATTCCACAAATTAAATGTTCAACCTCTGTATATGCAACTGTAATATTTTACAGCAGGAGCCAGTTATCCAAATCACTTGAGGACCAAGGGTATTTCAGATAAATGACTTTAAATGCACTCTATTTATAGTAAAAAGGGAAGGAAACAAGGATTGAGAGAAAAAAAAGCAGTAATTTACATTTATGATTTTAACATTATGTATTGTACATACTTAGTTTTAAAATAATTGCCAACATATTTACACTTGCCAGTCTGTTTTTGGGCTTCAATATTATGTATTTTCATCAAGCACATAAATGGTTCAATTCTTTATTACGTTCAATTCTTGCAATTTGGTCCATCTAATAACAATTATGAAGGGCATTAGAAGTTGCACTACTGTGGATTTTGATGGATATATTTGTAATAATAATCTCATTGTAAGGTCTCATTTTCAATTTCTGTCTGATTCAAATTAGTACTGAATAGTGAAATTATTTCACCTGTCAAAAAGTAATAACATGGATCATTATGAAACAGCTTACAGCTAATGCACAGTTCATGCTTTAGTTTTGCACATTGCTCTTAACATGTCCAAAGAAATTATTACAGAAAACCTCTGTTTATAGAAAGTTAAAATGCGGAGCCAGCAGATAATAAAGAACAAGATATATATATATATAAAAAAAACTATAAAGTTTAATGCATCTGTGGGAAAAAAGCCAAAGAGGGCTGTGTAGATTATCCATGTCACCTCCATATAACACCAACTACACTGATGTAATGCATAAAAATTCTGCTAGGAAAAAAATTAAATTACAAGTAGATTATTACATAAATTTTCATTTGCACTTTATTAGTGGTATCATGATTTTACTATATCAATGTGATACTTTTGTTTCTTACAGTTGAATGTATTAATTTCTTTCAGCAAAATTAGGGGGGAAAAAATAAAAGTGAAAAAAATTTTTTATAATCAAAATTTCATATAGCTAGAATTCTTACTATACTAGAGGATCAAAAGAAATGTTAAGAATTTTGTTGTTATGACAGCTATGACATGTTCAGTTAGCAGCAGTCTGATGGCTTTTTGAATGTCCTACATTCAAATATATGAATGCATACTCATTTTAAAATGGAGCCCTTGTGGCTGTAGCACAATGGTTACAACTGCTATCCTTCTTTTCCATGTGGAAAAGCTTTGGATTTATATGCTGCTAAGACAGATGGACTTTTTTCACAGTGTTAGAATTAACCAGCAACATGCGAAGGTTGCATGATTTTCTCCCGGAAGCTCTGGATTTTCATCTAAGCATAGATGCCTTTGTTTTAGCAGAAATATTAAAGAAACCTGTTGAAATTAATTTAATTAATAAAAACTACATTTTGCCAGTGCCTAATTCTTCTCCCTATCCAAGAAAAAGCTGTCTGTTGCCTCTTCCAATGTTGCCATTTAAGGGAAACAGCAGAGGCAACAGGCCTAGTCAAGAATACCATTTATATATTTATTTCAGTTTATAAATTTCTGATGGAATTAAATTATAGTACAAATACTTACATAAATAGCTATCAATTTATACCTATCATTCATTTACCTTTACTCACTGCACAAAGTATAGAGAACCTGTGTTTTAATAAACTAATAATCAATAAAACATTGCAATTAAAAATATAATGAAATAATGCATTTCATATTTTTGGAATATGATGTATGTTAATGATTAATACCAAGTCTCTGTACAAAGAAGGTACCTCTCAAATTAAGCTGAAGTTCACTTGCTCTGCTCTCCACTGCAGTTCATTTGGATATCTTGAAAATGGTTCAAAGTTTCAAGAAGACAAATTTCTAACTTAGTTTATAGTACCCGATTAAAGTTAGTGTGGGATTCCAGGTCTAAAACCAAAATAATGGCCTCTGCAGAATGCTTGAAATTATATAAGATAATACTTATATTCCAGCACTTCATCTCTAATAAGGAGCTGCCTTCTTAATCTGCTTGTGCATATAGTAACAACATATGCCAAAATAATTAGTTCATTTTATACTTAGAATTTTGATAGTATTTGTAAAACCACAGTTGGAAATGTTATTTGTATTAATGTATACTTTATTTTGCATGCATTTTGTGAAATTTTGTTGCTGGTTTTCAGTATGGAATTCAGTATAGCCCTTCAACTTTTCTAATACTTGCAAATACTTCTGATGTTTCGCATCTGAAAATGTGCAACATATCATTATAGTCTACCAAATATGGTATGTTAGCCAGTGAATATCGTGATTCCTTGCTGTTTCTCTTTGTCTGCTGTATACAGATTCATTCTAACAATATGACATTGTTGTAATAATTTGATTATAAGATCATTTGTTACTAATTAGTTTGTTACTGTATCTTGTAATAAACCTTTAGATAATGAAATACTGAGATATATAATTGTGCTGTTCTGCGGTGGTAATTTTTTTTTTCCTTTACTGAATTTGCTCCAAAATGCTTCACATGATTAATGATGATGCTTAAAAAAGCCACAGAAAAAATTTCTGTAAATTTTAGTGTTATGAACGTTTAGACCACAGTATTTTCTTCTAGATAATAGTTTGAATAATAATTAATTTTGGACGTTTATTTAATTTTTTTTATTGATACTGTTGATTGTAAATTGTACTAATTTAAAAACCTTCTTTCAAATCTTAAGTACTTGCAAAAACTAAGAAGAAAAATAAAAGTGTAATTACCCTGGTATGTGCTGTTCATGATATAGTGGTTGTTTGAAAAGTTCTTAATTTCAGTCCCAGTGAAGTTTGGAATAATTCTTAAAAACTTCTTCAGTTGGCGTGTAGTTAGCAGATCTCAAAGGTTTATACAATTTAAGCATAAATTGCATACATACTTATATTTGTGCAATATGAAACCAGGTTTCTGTTATTTAAGTTATGCATTTATACTCTGTGCATATTTTTATGCATTGCATTTGGAGGGGAGGCAAAATATTCTGCATAAATCTGTAACCAGATTAATGCAGAGGCAGAGTTACAAATCGGAAGGGGCCAAAGAGTTAAATATGAGGAGTATATTTTAAAAGTTATTGGCCTACCATAGAAAAAAGCAGAACAAGCAAAGAATGAATCAATTTTGCACCTCTGTGGGAATATATTTTCTCATATTTAATAGACCATTATGTAAAACTCACTGCCTTGGTCCTCTAACATCACATGAATAACATCATTATTTATCCCAAAGTATTCAAAGTACTGCCCTTTTCAGCACAGCAAACAGTAATTGGAAAGCACATCTAAAGAACAGGGTGTGCATGGCAATAATTCATAATCTAAATTGTTGCTTATCTCCATGACATTAGGCATTTCATTTCTAATGAAATTTTTGTTGTAGTGAAGAATAATATTCAAATGTAATGGATTGACCCATGGTAATCAGTGAATATAACCCTCCTCTTTTGTGCTAAAAACCAATACTGAGCTTGATCCTAATGGAGAGATTATTCACGATGCCACTCCATGGACTGGATTCATAGTTGATTCAAAGTTTTATCCATGGTTACCAGTTGGCTGAAAAAAAAAAAAAAAAACCCAACCCTTGTTTAAATCATCGTGGGCAAATTTTGCAAGAATTTTCTTTGCACAACTTGCCCTCTTTTGGTCTGCATTCAAACCTTCTGGTACTCATTTCAAAGTAATTTTCTTCTTTTGCTACATATTGTACCCAAAATCCAATTATTTTTCAAATCAGGTCATGAACAACACAGTGGTTAACAGTCACATTGCCCAGACCTGCATTTAAATTTGGCTCTGACCCCTTTTAATTTAGCAAGTCAGCTCTTGAAATACTGCAAAATAGACAAGCATTGTGTAATGTCTCCATTATATCCTTATGGATTTGCTTCCCAGATAGTCCTATCAAAATAAATAAATAACAATAATTACTGCAGGACTCTTCTTTTGTAAAATTACTGGCTTTGGTGGACATGTAGTGTCATTGGATGTGGGGGAGGTTGCCATGGATTGGAAATGGGCAAAAGCAAATCAAAGGTTACATGAGTAATTACAGACCTGTTAGCATTAGCAAAGGAACATGATGCAAGGAAGCAAGCTTATATAGCATCAGCCAAAAAAAACGCCCTTCTCATTTCACCCATCCACTCGCTAAAAATGTTCTAGTTCTGCCTTGAATCTATTTAAGCTATCAACTTCTACAGTGATAGATGGAAGTTTGTTCCAGAAATCAACCACCTGCTGGCTAAAGGCAAACTTCCGCACATCTACCTTACAACTGTCTTTTCTCAATTTGAATTTGTCCTCTGAGGCGATTATTCTGAGCAAGAGGAAGAATCCCATCAGCATCGAGCATGCTCAAACCTTTCAAGGCTTTATACACCTCAATCAGATCACCTCACAGGGGGCTAGTCTCCAGACACTGTAATTTGCAAAATTTAAGCCTTTCTTCGTAAGAGCAACCTTTTGTTCCATTCACTAATCTTGTTGTCCTTCTTTGTACTTGTTACAACAGCTTCTACATCCTTCTTAAAATGAGGCCTCCAAGGGGATAATCACCTGCTAGAAAATTCCTGTATACCATTGACAAGACACAATGAGCTACTCTTGCAGACCACCAGCACTGCTCAGAAAACTTCATATCTGAGTTGTGGGAGCCACTAGTATAGAGTGGAAATAAATCCTCTCCATTTGCAGTAACCATTAGGCATGTCTCCTATAGGAGACACTAGCAATTGTTGTGTACTTTGGTTTAAAGAAGAGACTGGATTGAATGATGTATACATTATATTAAAAAAAAAAAGTTTGTAAAATTTTGGTATACAAATATAAAACAGTATTACTGTTAGTTTAACTTCTGTTCTAGGGGAAAATAATGGAGTCACTGATAAAAGAAGTAAAACAGAAATTATACTTCAATCACAGCATGGGTTGTTAAGGAGAAATCTTGTTTGACCAATTCGACTGGATACTACAATGTGGTCAAAAAGGAACTGGATTCAAAGAATAATTTTGATATCATATACCTGGATTTCAAGAACGCTTTTGATACCATTGTGCATAAGACTGCTGTACAAATTGGAGCAGTGTGGCATTAAGAGCAAGTTGCTGCTATGGATTGTTGAGGAGGAGAAGACAGGGTGGTAATCAATGGACATTGCTCTTTGTGGACTAAAGTTATTAGTCAAGTCCCCAGGGTTCGGTGTTGGGCCCACTGTTGTTTTCTATATTTATCAATGATATTAGCATTAGCATTAGTAGAGGCATACAATGCAAGAAAGCAAGCTTATGCAGCATCAGCCAAAAAAAAAAAAAAAAAAAAAAACCTCCCATTTCACCACTCCATATTGATGAGGGCATGCATATTCAGGCTTAATATCCAAGTTTGCAGATGATATGAAGGTTGGTAGGGTTGTTAATGACAGGAAGCTACTGCAACAGGATCTAGAAAAGTTGAGCTGAGAGGTGGCAACTGAAGTTTAAAATTGATAAATGTAAGATACTGCATATGGGTAGCAGTAATCCCTGAATAATGTACCAAATCTGTGGCACTACACTCAGGTTAG
Source organism: Mastigoproctus giganteus (assembly GCF_048544385.1). Classification (NCBI taxonomy): domain Eukaryota; kingdom Metazoa; phylum Arthropoda; class Arachnida; order Uropygi; family Thelyphonidae; genus Mastigoproctus; species Mastigoproctus giganteus. Next base: position 2,495,503 of record NC_143578.1, read on the forward strand.
TGGAAAATGAAAGACCTTGGAGTAATTCTGCAGTCAGATATGAAGTTCTCTAAGCAATGCAGACAGGCTGCCTGGACAGCTCATGCAGTTTTGTCAATGATATATAGGAATTTTGCTAGCAGGGATAAGGAGGTGATTTTCCTGTTGTATAAGGCAATGGTCAGGCCACACCTGCAATGCTGTATACAGGTCTGGAGGCCTCATTTTAGGAAGGATGTAGAGCTGCTGAAACGAGTAAAAAAGAGGCAAAGAGATTGGTAAACAAAGGGGTACTCTTACCAAGAGCATCCCTGAAAATTGCAGTATATATGGAAACTAGGCACCTGCTTGGTGATCTGATTGAGGTGTTTAAGGCTTTAAATGGATTGAGCAAGCTGATGGGATTCCTCATGCTCAGACCACACACGTGAGAGGGCACAGATTCAAATGAGGAAGGATAGTTGCAGAATACACATGCAGAAGTTGATAGCTTAAATAAATTCAAGGAAAAACTAGACAAAGTATTGGAGGGAATGAATAGGTGAAATGGGAAGTGGTTTTTTTTTTTTTTGCTGATGCTAAATAAGCTTGCTTTATTGCATCATTTGCCACTGCTAGTTTTTTTTCCTTTTTAGTACCTAACAAATAATAATAGTCAGGATATTCCTTTAAAAGTGAGATAATAGTGTTTTATTTTTGTATACCATAATTTTACAAACTTTTTTTAAAATATAATGTATACATCATTCAAGCCAGTCTCTTCTTTAAACCAAAGTGCACAATAATTGCTACTGTCTCCTATAGGAGATAGGCCTAATGGTTGCTTCAAATGGAGAGGATTTATTTCTACTCTATACTAGTGGCTCCCAAAACTTTTACCACTCGAGTGATACTTTGAGTTAAAAGATGCTAAATTCATGGCACACCTAGAATGAACTCCATGGAATTTTTCCTAAGTTTGCAATATACTGAGAATTATCATATAAATAAATAAATTTTCTGTTTATACTCCGGCACGACAACCAAGTCAGTAGAGTTTACAATAAATCGTCAATACAAATATTTATCGTATTTAGTAGTCACGGGCTTGAACCCCGGTCCACTCAAGGAACGCGTGCTATGCTCCTGACCACTGGGCTACGTCAGGCCTTTAACCTTCTCAATAGTGCACTTGTCAGTACCACATTTACTCACATATGTGGCACTGCCTCTGTATAGATTTCTGTTTTTGACTAACATTTACATTTTTATCAAACAGATTTTGGACTCTTGATTCTGCAATTCTTAAGATCAGTGTTTTTCTATATACAACCTGGGCTAATTGATATTTTGTATATATACACATATATCTTGATCCATCCTCTTATTCTTATTGTATTATTAATCTTATTGTTTTTTATGTATGAAAAGAAAACCCTCCTCTTTTAGGAAGATCTTCTCAATTTCACTTTGAAATATAGGCGTAGGAGAATTTATCATTGAAATAGCTAAGCAGCACAACATAAAATATTAAGTATTTCTTAAAGATAATATGTGAGATTTATATATTAATTTAAATATGGAAGGCAATAAAACTTTCTATTTCTTAGAAAATATTATTACAAAACAAAAGAAACTTTGATAAATTATATATCACAGTCTTACTTCAGTATAGTTTTATTATAAATAATAAACAACAAAATTTTATTTCAATAAATAATTTGTATATATAAAGAATATACATAACAGGCTTTTGACTTATGTGTTCTCAAGACCAAAGGCTTCACCAACAACAACAACAAAAAATATGGCAGTTATTTTTTTTCCAGTTTCTTTATAATGAGTTTGGCTGAACTTCTGAAAATGAAACAATTAATGGTTAATTTACACTTTTAATGTACACCAATTTTTATACACATAAGGTAACTTTAATGTGAAATAAAATCTTCTACATAAAATCAGGATGCTCTATGTGGGAAGTGCTAAAGCACCATATGCAAAATATGTATAATACATTCTGTGTATTTTAAGCCCAACACTATTTAGAAAGGAAGATTGCAAAGTGCTATTTTTACAGTCACTTAAGCAGGCAAAAATTAAAGTACACTGGCACCTCGACTTACAATAACATCGACATCCAATATTCTCAGGAACTGATATACCTTCCATACGATCTTTTATTTTAAGGACTGATGATATTTGCAGATACTGATGGCTTTCCGATATAGCTGGAAAGATACATGGGATGGAAATTTTCAGACACATGGCACACAGAACATCACTCATACGGTTGTTCTCAACCAATTAGCATCTTTGTTACTGTTCAACGCGTAGTGCGCAGAACATCACTCGTACGATTGTTTCAGATCTATGACAATCTGAAACAATCCTAACTTAAAGCTCCATCAACCAGTGGCAGTGCTGTGCACTTTGAAGACTTTAAAGACAACAGAGGCTGGTTTGAGCGCTTCAAAAAAAGGGCGAATATCAAAAGTGTTGAAAGGCATGGGGAGACATCCAGTGCTGATAAAAAAAGCAGCTCAGACCTTTAAAATTGAATTCCTACAGTTTGTTGATTGGGAGGGTTATCTTCTCCAGCAGGTTTTTAAAATTGACGAAACCAGCCTCTTCTGGCAGCGAATGCCCAGGGACACATACATCACTAAAAATGAGGCTAGTTTACCTGGGCATAAGCCTATGAAAAATAGACTCACTTTCCTGTTGGGTGCTAATGCCTCTTGAGATTTTAAGCTGAAGCCTTATCAATTTAACACTCCCAGAGTATTTAAACAACAAAAGTATGCAAGAGTGTTTTGGCGCAGTAACAAGAAGGCCTGGGTTACAGGATGTCTTCAATGAACAGCAGCTTAAAGTTTTTTGTCCTTCAGTGAAGGACAAAAAAATCTTGAGAAAAACGAGTTTCCTGTGAAGGCACTACTCCTGCTGGATAATGTGCCAGACAACATCCCAACCTTGTTCAATCTCTTGAGGCACAATTTGGCTTTGTTCAAGTCAATAACGCTTCAACCAAATACCCAACACCGCTTCAACCAAACCAGCAAGTGATTGCAAACTTCAAGAAAATCTACACCATGAAAATGTTCCCAAGTTGCTTTGCAGCGACCTCTGGTGAAAATGCTCTTGCCCTCAAAAATTTTTGGAGGTCAAAGTTCAACATGCTGGACTGTGTGAGGCTGATTGTAAGTGATTGAAATGATGTTTCCGCCAGGTGCTTAAATTCAGCCTGGAAAAACATCTGGCCTTTAATTACTCATAACGTTGACAGATTTGAAGATGATGGTACTTTGACAAATGATATTGTCACTCTTGGTAAATCAATGGGTCTAGAGGTTTTGAAGAGGATGTGGAGGACCTTATTGACCCTCACGGGCATGAGCTAACAACAGAGGAGTTAAAACAGTTAGAGAAAATTTACGGAGAGTGACACTGGAGAGAAACAAAATGATACTCAAAAAGTGTCAGCTAAAGAATGTCATTTCTTGTTGGGAGAGAAGCAGTAAAACACCTCCCGAAATGAAAACACTCATGATGTGTAAAATGGAAGACAAAGTCATTTCTTACTTCAGGAAGCTACAAAAAAGGTAATCAAAAACAGTACACTTTGGACAGTTTCATTGTCAGTAGCATCAAAAGACAAAAGACTGAAAATACACCAGATGCTTTATATAGTCCCACCACCACTGATTTCATCAGCTCTGCACTTAAAGTCTAAAGTAAATGCTAATTTATTGTTTGTTTGTTTTTTATTTTAAGATGTTTTATGACTATTCATTAAATAATCTATAAAACATGTGTTTATGTTTTATAGATTATTTTACCTATAAACATTATTTTATCTATCAACAACATATTTTATGTGTTTTTGGGGTATAAATTACAGTCAGTTCTGCTATAATGCGGTACATGTGTTCCTAAAAATCTCCACATTATGGTATTTCATGCATTAAAAAACAACAAGAATTATGGGAAAAATAGGGATGGGGCAGAGCACTCAAAAAAAATGTTCAGTGTGATAAGTAAAACACAAAAAAAAGTTTGAAAGCCAATAAAAATTTCTAACACAGATTTAAACATCTTCAATTTCTAAAAAATAAATAAATATTACAGTAAATATAGCACTGTAATACAGTCGATTCCAGTTATTTGAGACACATCAGGACAAGTGCATTTTGTCCCAATTAAGCAGCTGCCCCAATTATCCGAAGTTTCACGTAAAGGGGCTCACATCTGGTCAGTATGGGCTTGGCACACCCAGGGTCCTCAGTTGGATCATCATTTTTCTCTCTCTCTCTCTCTCTCTCTCTCTCTCTCTCTCTCTCTCTCTCTCTCTCTCTCTCTCACAGAGTAACTTGGGAATCATAATTTAATTTTTTTTTTTTTTTGTCTGGTGCAGCATAAGCCTCAGGGTTCCTTGCACCATGTGGATGATGATGATAATAATAATAATAATAAATAGTTAAAAATACAATGGACACCCACTTTACCATTGGTTCACTGTACAATCAAATCACGTTATGATGGACTCACGAGGCAGTGTTAGGTGGGTCAGAAAACTGCTAGCTTGGGGGGATACAAGGACTAATAGATTAACAATAGCCACTGGCAGAGGTGAAAGTGATTCTTACACTGCTTCTATTGAAATGAGCAGCAGCCTGTCAAACAAGGTGCAGGGTATTTCAGAGACTGCTGGGAGTCACTGCGGTGCAAGTAAACACATGGGTTGTGTTAGGGTAGCTAAGAATAGGAACAGGTGCATGTATACTTGTGTGTACACCAATGCTAGGAGTTTGGTAAATAAATTTGATGAATTTGAGGTATTGCTCAAAACATCAAAGGCAGATATTGTTGGGATATCAGAGACGTGGTGTCACACAGATATAAGGAATGCAGAACTGGAATTTGGGGAGTACAATGTGTACAGAAAGGATAGACAGGACAGAAAGGGAGGAGGGATTATGCTATTAGTTAAGAAACATAAAATCCAAGGAAGTGAAGCCAGTTGACATTGCTGAACAGTGCAGTGTCCGCCAAACTGACTCGACACTGCATTGTCCAGCAATGCACTGCACTGCATTGCATTGCATTGCTGGACATTGCAGTGTCGAGTCAGTTTGGTATGACATAAGCATTGGGAGATCAAAAATTGAGAGTAGGAGTGTGCTATAGGCCTAATGACTCTGAGGAGTATAATAAGAAACTGTACAGGGAAATAGAGTAGGCCAGTAAATCAGAGAGTCTTATAATGGGCGATTTTAATTTCCCAGATATTGACTGGAATTTGTGGGTTGGTCACTCACACACTAGCAAGGCTTTTGTGGATTTATTGGATGATTGTTTTCTACATCAGCATGTTCAGGAGGCAACTAGAGGGAGTAATACTCTTGATCTGATTATCAGTAGTGATTCTTCATGCATTAAGAATCTGCAGATAAAAGAACCACCAGTTGGCAGTGATCACAGTGTGCTGAAGTGGGATTTATTCAAAGAGGTAACTACCATGAGGGGTAAAGGGAAGGGTTTTTGCTTTCATAGAGGCGATTACGATGGTCTGAGACAGTATTTAAATTCTATACAGTGGCACCAACTGATGATGTTACCAACAGCAAATTCAAAATGAGAAGCATTCAAAGAACTTATCTTGGAAGCTACTAGGCTTTACATACCAACTAAGAAATATTGTTCAAGTTTTAGGCCTAAATGGATGTCAGATGAACTAATGAGACATGTTATTGTTATCTGGTTTTTAGGAGCATTAGCAACTAAGGCCATATTGCTCCAGGGATATGCAGTGGTCATTCCCTGACCTTTCCGCATCCTCCGCATTTGGTGGGCATGGGCTCGAATCCGAGTCTAATCAAGAAGCGTGTGCTACACACTACTGCTCCTGCCCACCTGGCTACAGAGGTACCTCTAATGAGACATATGTCAGAGAAGAAAAATGCATGGGATTTTTAATACATGAGTTGGAAGGAAAATGGTAAGCTAACAGGTCAGCTTTATTCTTGGCCGAAGTGACAACAGAACTATCTGGTTTTAACACAGGTGGGAGCAGAGATGGGCAAAAGTTGCGGCCAATAGCTTTGGCAAGAGACCACAATGCTCGGCTACCATTAGGGCAAGAAGCAAGTTTTCTACTTTTAGCCTGTTCAAAATCTAGTTTGGACTGATTAATGATTGCTTTACAATTGTTGCGAGCTTTGGTGTAGGCAGAAAATGAAACTGAAGAATTGGAAAAAAGCCAATTACAATATGCAACATTCTTCTCTTGAATAGCCTTAGCATATTTATTAGAAAACCAAGGTTTAGATTAAGGACGAGATTTTAAAGTGGAGTGTGGAATAAAGGATTCCATTCCCACAAGAATAATTTCACTCACATGATCTGAGCAAACGTTGACATCAGAAGTTTTGAGACAATAATCCGACCAAGGAAAAGAAGAAAAGAAATGTCGCAGGTCATCCCATTTTGCATTCTTGTTATGCCAAACAATATGAGGTTGGAAATAGCCATGAGATAAATGCTCCACTGGAGAAGAGACAATCACCAAGTTGTGATCTGAGGTGCCTAAAGGACCATCACTTCGACAGTGTACTTAGAAGGGTTGTTTGTGAGAAAAAGTTCAAGAATGTTGGCTATATGGTTAGGATTGTCCGGTATTCTTGTAGGTAAATTAACAATCTGTGCAAGGTCATTAGTAATTGCAAAAGCCTCAGCATCTTGACCAGCTGGGTCGGTGTGCTGAGAAAATGGAATCCAGCTGGAGTTGTGAACAGTAAGTCATTAGTAATTCCAAAAGCTTCAGCATCTTGATAAGCTGGGTCGGTGTGACTAGAAAACGGAAGCCAGCTGGAGTTATGAACAGTAAAATCACCAAGGAAAATTACCTCACTGTTAGGAAAGTTGGACTGGAGAAAGTCAAGTTGCAAAGAGAGGAAGTCAAAGAGCTCCAAGTGATTAGTGAAGTTGGGAGACATCCTCATTGTGCCAACAGGTGAATTTGACATAATGAGGTAGAGAGATTTTAAGCCAGTGATGGTCAAAAAGAGGAGATTCCAAATTACGAAGTCTCTGACAGAGAATATCAGAACAGACATATTCACAAGTACAACCTTTGAGGCGAAAGGAATCATACAGCGAATAATTTGGGCAACTGAGTTGAGCAGTAGTTGAATCAACCAATAACTGATATTCTGTCAGAAAAAGTACATGGGGTTTGGCAGACAAGTGGGAATGGACGCCGTTGAGATTAGAATTGATACCATGTATATTTGTGAAATGAATTAGGAAATGTTTGGGAGGTTGAGATCTTTTCGCAGATAAGCTTACTCTATTAGTTTGACAATTCATGGTGTATTCAACAGTAAGAAAAGGTGGGGAGGGGGGAATGCTGTATCAAATAATGAAATTTTTGGATAGGGCATATGGGTAGAAGTAACCCCAGAGAAACGTACCAACTGTGTGGTACTACACTTAAGGTGGTAGAAAATGAAAAAGACCTGGGAGTAATTGTGCAGGCAGATATGAAGTTTTCTGAGCAATGCAGACAGGCTGCCAGGGCAGGTCATGGGGTTTTGTCAATGATATATAGGAATTTTGCTAGCAGGGAAAAGGAGGTGATTGTCCCTCTGTATAAGGCAATGGTCAGGCCACGCCTTGAGTACTGCGTACAGGTCTGGAGGCCTCATTTTAGGAAGGATGTAGATTTACTTGAGCGTGTGCAGAGAAGAGCAACACGATTGGTGAGGGGAATGAAGGGATCCTCTTACCAAGAGAGGCTTAAGTTCTGCAAATTGCAGTGGCTGGAGACTAGGCACCTGCACGGTGATCTGATTGAGGTCTATAAGGCCTTGAATGGGTTGAGCACGCTGAATTATGATGGGATCCTTCCACTTGTTCAGATTACGAACCTACGGGGACATAAGTTCAAATTAAGAAAGGACAGATGTAGAATAGATGTGCGGAAATTTGCCTTTAGCCAGCGGGTGGTTAATTGCTGGAACAAACTTCCATCTGTCGTTGTGGAAGTTGATAGGTTAAATAAATTTAAGGAGGAACTGGACAGGCATTTGGAGGGAATGGTGTGATTTTTTTTTTTTTTTTTGGCTGATGCTGCATAAGCTCATACACTTGCTTTCGTGCATCACGTGCCACTACTACTACTACTACTTACATTTTAGTTTCTTCTAAGTTTTGACGGACAAGCAAGTTTTGACGAAGAAGCATCCTCATCATGATCATCACTGTCCTCGTCCATTTTTCTTTTTATACCGCTATGTCCTTCCTGATTATTTTTAATATCCGACAAGATGCCAATTCCACGTTCCAGTAACTGCTGAATCTGACGGAATATCAGGATTAAGCTGATTATACTACTATTATCATCTATAGGCTCTTCGGCAATATCTAATTGATCTACACTTTCTTCTCGCTCATCCTCCTCCAACTCTTCCTGTATAGGCCTATTAATTTATGGGATAGAAAGGAATACATCTTAAATAAAAAATTCATTTTTTAAATTGTACTTTTTAAATTCTATTTTTTTAAATTGTACACCATTGCAAGTATAGTTAATAAATTTGATGAGCTTGAAGTGCTAGTCAAGGCATGAAACCAGATATTGTTGGGATATCTCACACACACACACACACACACACACACACACACACACACACACACACACACACACACACACACACACACACACACACACACACACAGTGCAGAATTGGAATTTGGGGAGTACAATGTGTATAGAAACAATAGACAGGCAGGGAGGAGGGGTTATGCTGTTAGTTAAGCAACACATAAAATGTAAGGAAGTGCATCCAATTGATGGTGGACAATGCAATATTGAGTCTGTTTGGTGTGACAAAAGCACTGCGGAAAGAAAAATGAGTAGGTGTGTGTTATAGGCCTAACGAATCTGATAAGTATAATGAGCAATTGTGCAGAGAAATAAGAGTGGGCCATTAATCAGAATGTCTTATAATGGGGAATTTTAACTTTCCAGATATTGATTGGAACTTGTGGGTTGGTCACTCGCACACTAGCAAGAATTTTTGTGCATTTATTGAATGACCGTTTTCTACAGCAACATGTGTGAGAGGCAACCAGAGGGAGTAATACTCTTGATCTGATTATCAGTAGTGATTCTTCATGCATTAAGAATGTGTAGATAAAGGAACCACTAGGTGGCAGTGATCACAGTGTGCTGAAGTGGGATTTACTCAAAGTGGTAACTGCCATCAGGGGTTAAGGGAAGGATTTTTGCTTTCGCAAAGGTGACTATGCTGGTCTGAGACAGTATTTAAATTCTATATGGTGCGATCAACTGATGTTACCAACAGCAAATTCAAAATGGGAAGCATTCAAAGAAATAATCTTGGAAGCTACTAAGCTTTTCATACCAACCAAGAAATATTGTTCAAGATTTAGGCCTAAATGGATGTCAGATGAACTATATCTGGTGAGTATGGGCTTGGTACACCTAGGGTCCTGAGCTGGATATCATCATTTTCTTCTCTTTCTTGATGATTTCCTTCCACTTCTCTCTCTCGGAGTAATTCAGAATTTTTTTTTTTTTCTTGCCTGGTGCAGCATAAGTCTTGCGCTTCTTTGCACCATATGGTTAATAATAATAATAATAATAATAATAATTAGACATGTGGCAGAGAAGAAAAATGTATGGGATGCATATAAAGTATCAGATGACATATGAAGCCTATGGCAGATAGAAATTAGTCTGTAATCAAGTCACAAAAGAGGTTAGGCAGGCGAAGGCAATTACAAGAATTCCTTGGCAAAGAAAAACAGCAAATAGTTCTTTACTTAGGTATGAATCAGACTGGACCATTTAACACAATGGGGTTGACTCGATGTTCATGCTAAGGTAGCTGATAAACTGAATGGGTATTTTGCCTCTACATTGACACATGAGAAGTTATTAAGGGAGGGGAATGCCAGAGGTGTTTTAAACTCTGGCAGTAAGCTAGATAACCTTATAATAACTGAGAGTAAAGTGGAGGAGAAATTGTTGAAGGTAAACACATAAGGCACCCGGGGTGGATGGAATCTATTCAGTTATATTAAAGGAGGCAGCAAAGGAATAAATTATGAATAAGGAATAATAAACCCTTAGCAATAATTATGAGATCTTCCTTGGCCTCAGGAGAGTTACCCATGGATTGGAGATGTGCAAAATGTGACCTCGATCCACAAAGGAGGATCAAAGGGCAATACAATAATTACAGACCTGTTAGTTTAACTTTTGTTAAACTAACAGGTCTGTAATTTCCTGTTACAGACCTGTTAGTTTAACAGGTCTGTAACAGGAAATTAATGTAGGCACTGGTTAAAGAAGCATTGCAGTATCATTTAGACAAGACTTCAGTTATAGCTCAGACACAGCATGGGTTTCTTAAGGGGAAGTCTTGTCTGCTACTATGATATATTCACAAAGGAACTTTCTTGCAGCATTTATCATTACTACTACTAACACATCCATGTTTTAAATTTCATCATTCAGGTACTGTAGAAGTTGGAGTTTTGTATTCATCATATTTGTTGGAAGAACAGATTACAGAATAATTCTTTGTTCATCTTCATTTTCCTCAAACATCTCTGAATAATTTATTTGGATTATCAATAGAGATTTTACAGTGTAAATGGTCATCACTGATGATTTTTCTGATGCCCAAAAAAAAAATTTTTAATAAGTGAAAATGACCTCTTGATCATAGTTCATACCTAATAAAGAGGATAAATTCACACATTTTCTTTATTCTTGAAATATTAATGTTCTTTCCATGGAAAACTTAAGTACAACCATGTCTAATCTGTAAATACATTCTTCTTGTTTCCATTCAGTCAGCAAGTTCTTGTTAAGATATGAATTAAGGACAAAAGACTCATTAAAGAGATCACCATGCCACAAAGTCCAAAAAAGATGATTTCAGGATGCCTTGATCCTATTCAGCTAGTATTTGCTGAAAGAATGGAATTTTGGGACTTTATGGCACTGCTACCCACAATCTAATTTCATAGACAAGAAACAAAAACTATTAAGTCTATGCAACTATAATAAAACTACTAATACTTTAATTTTGGTTGCTTTGGTTTAGGTTCTGGATAACAACAAAATGGCAATGTAAATCCAAACACTATCAAAATTTTATAAATTTTATATGCAATAGTGATCACCAAATATAGGCACTTGCTTAGTTTAACACATTGGTCAATTTTTAATCTCATTAATGAAAAATAAATAAATAATATAGATATCATTACTAATGTGGCCCACATATATATATATACAGTATATATATATATATATATTTTTTTTTTTTTTTTTTAATCTAATAAATGCTAAAATGGCTGCTCACCACTGATATAAAGCATCACTATTCTTGGTATATCATTCCAATATTGACTTTTCAGACTCATACAAGAATTCCAGATGTGTGCAAGACTCTTTTGACTAATATCATCAGATAAATGATTATCTATATTACCCATGCTCCTTCCAACTAACAATATCCTTGAACCCTTAAAACTTCCTCAATGATACTGGCAATAATAGACCTTGTTGCCACCTTTCTTCAAATATATTCTTTTACAAAAAAAGATTCATTCTATCTACCAGGGTGGTATATGCTGATAAAAATTTCCTCAAAAAGCCTTCAGCATATCACAGTGTGCTGAAGTGGGATTTACTCAAAGAAGTAACTACCATCAGGGGTAAAGGGAAGGGTTTTTGCTTTTGTAAAGGCGACTACGGTGGTCTGAGACAGTATTTAAATTCTATATGGTGGGACCAACTGATGATGTTACCAACAGCAAATTCAAAATGTGAGACATTCAAAGAATTAATCTTGGAAGCTACTAGACTTTACATACCAACTAAGAAATATTGTTCAAGGTTTAGGCCTAAATGGATGTCAGATTAATTAATGAGACAAGTGGCACAGAAGAAAAATGCATGGGATACATATAAATTAATAGGTGACATGGAAGTCTATGATAGATATAAGCTGGTCTGTAACCAAGTCACAAAGGAGTTTAGGCAGGCAAAGGCAGATTATGAGAAATCTTTGGCAAATGACGCAAAGAAAAACAGCAAAGAGTTCTTTACTTATGTAAACTCTAGAAGAAAGGGGATGAATCAGATTGGTGCACTTGATATTGATGGTTCAACTGTTGATGATCCTGCTCAGGTGGGTAACAAACCAAATGAGTATTTTGCATCTACATTCACACATGAGGAGTTATTCAGGTAGGGGAATGCCAGAGGTGAATTAAACTCTGGCAGTGAGGTATATGATTTTGTAATAACTGAGAGGATAGTGGAGGAGAAATTGTTGAAGATAAACATAAAAAAGGCACCCGAGGTGGATGGGATCTATCCAGTTTTATTAAAGGAGGCAGCAAACGAAGTAAACAAACCCTTAGCCATAATTATGAGAGCTTCTTTGGACTCAGGGGAGGTACCCATAGCCTGGAGATGTGCAAATGTAACCCCAATTCACAAAGGAGGATCAAAGGCTGACACAAGTAATTATAGACCTGTTAGTTTAACTTCAGTTCCAGGAAAATTAATGGAGACACTGGTTAAAGAAGCACTGCAGGATCATCTAGACAAGAATTCAGTTATAGCTCAGACGCAGCATGGTTTTGTTAAGGGCAGGTCTTGCCTGACCAATTTGATTGGATACTATGATGTAGTCACAAAAGAACTGGATGCAGGGAATAACTTTGATATTATATATTTGGATCTTAGAAAGGCTTTTGATACTGTTGCACATGGAAGACTGCTGCACAAATTGGAGCAGTGTGGCATTGGAGGCAAATTGCTGCTATGGATAAAGGGATGGTTGAGTGGCAGAAGACAGAGAGTGGTAATCAATGGACACTGCTCAACATGGACTAATGTTATTAGTGGAGTTCCTCAGGGTTCAGTGTTGGGTCCATTGTTGTTTTCTGTTTTTATAAATGATATTGATGATGGTATATCAAGCTTAATGTCCAAGTTTGCAGACGATACAAAGGTTGGCAGGTTGTTAAGGACACTACTGATGCAAAGGAGAATTCTTACCATAAAAGATTTTGGTTCTGCAAACCACAGTGATTGAAAACTAGGCACTTGCAGGACCTGAAGAAGTGGTGTTTAAGGCTTTAAATGGATCGAGTAAACTTACTCTTTCTCAGAAAACCCACACACAAAAGAGAACATAAACATAAATTGAAAAAAGATGGCTGCTCAAATAAGTGATTAATTGTTGGAACAAACTACCATCCGGTGTTGTGGAAGGAGATAGTTTGAATAAATGTAAGGAAGAATTAGAAGGATGGACAGATGAGGTGAATAGTGTATGTATATATATATATATATATATATTTTTTTTTTTGGTTAAAGTTTACAAACGGGTACGGACACCTACCTTGAATGTTAGGTGGGCGTGGTCTCCTGACGCCGTGTTTGACAGGCGTTGCTTCTCCGAAGAGGTCACGCGGTGTTTATGACGTCACTTCCGATCATGTGACTTATGACGTTTTTGGTCATGTGACATATGTGCGTGTGGAGGCTGCCGAGACTGCGCATTGCCGTAGTAAGCTGGTCACATGACATCAATGGCGTTATGCCCGCGCTTTTCTTTGAACTCACTCAGCAACCGGCAGTCTCACAGAATGTACATCAATGGCGCTATTCCCTGCTGCTTTCCTCCGATGTCGGCAACAGCAGTCTGAGAGAATGCGGGCATCCACTTGTACACATGCGAAGTAGCGCTAAAATGAATGCATTTTTAACACCGTAAGCAACGGCATGTCACATGACCAGTGTATGACGTGTAACACACGTGACTAGCTTTCGAAAGTTTAGCCAGTTCTGTGGTCATGTGTGTGTGGCAAGCACGCAGGCAGCCGGTGTTAAAAATGCATTAATTTCAGTGCTACTTCGCATGTGTACAAGTGGATGCCCGCATTCTCTCAGACTGCTGTTGCCGACATCGGAGGAAAGCAGCAGGGAATAGCGCCATTGATGTACATTCTGTGAGACTGCCGGTTGCTGAGTGAGTTCAAAGAAAAGCGCGGGCATAACGCCATTGATGTCATGTGACCAGCTTACTACGGCAATGCGCAGTCTCGGCAGCCTCCACACGCACATATGTCACATGATCGGAAGTGACGTCATAAGTCACATGATCGGAAGTGACGTCATAAACACCACGTGACCTCTTCGGAGAAGCAACGCCTGTCAAACACGGCGTCAGGCAGACCACGCCCACCTAACATTCAAGGTAGGTGTCCGTACCCGTTTGTAAACTTTAACCATTCTCATTAACTACCCTGCCAACCTTTCTTCATATGTTATTATAAGCTCGACGCCAAGTTTAACCAAAAATTACTATGAAAAAAAAAAAAAAAAACTAATAGTGATGAATGAAGATGAATTCAAAAAGTTTTCACTTAATTTAAAATATATTCACGTTCTGTATGTTTTGCTGCACTAGCAGAGGGATAGCGTGAGCCCTTTCTTCTTTAGGTGTAACCAGTAACTGCTCATAATTTGGGAGTGAATGTGCATGACCGCAAATAAGGAGATTGCATGTTCGAACCTGTATGCCGCCAAAAAAATCTGTACCATTGTGAACTGTGATGCTGAAAATCTGGTAACCCCTAATAATTCAATATGTATGCAGTCACAATGAATACTTAATTTTTTTTAAGCCCTTTTGTTTTAGTTGTTTAGGAAATAAACAGAAATTTATTTAATATTAATGAATTTTCGATACCACCCAGACACGGAGGGCCCACTTAGTATTTTCTACTTTTTTTTTTTTTTACAAAAGTTGTGGAAAATAGTAATCACAGATTTTGTTATGTGTTATGCAAGTACACAGAAGGCTTTCTTGGGTTGAGATGTCATTTTCAGACTGAACAATCAATCGAAGAAAATGGTAATTGTTTTAAACCTGTAAATGAGAGAGACTTGCTTCCCCATCAGTAATTTGTAATCCCTCTGCATGTTGGTGGTTATATCCAGCATTTCATGTTACATATAAAAAAACACTGCTTTTTATATCTAACATGAAATGCTGGGTATAAAAAAAAAACTCATCAGACCACTAAGAATGTAGCAGCAGGCTAGAACAAATCTGACCAAGCTCTGTGGCAGCTTACTCCCTGCTTATATTTGTTTCCATTCTAGCCAATGTGAAGCCAGTAGCTTCAAAGTA
This sequence comes from Mastigoproctus giganteus, assembly GCF_048544385.1. Classification (NCBI taxonomy): domain Eukaryota; kingdom Metazoa; phylum Arthropoda; class Arachnida; order Uropygi; family Thelyphonidae; genus Mastigoproctus; species Mastigoproctus giganteus. Next base: position 2,510,715 of record NC_143578.1, read on the forward strand.
GCTGTTTTGGTGGCATTTAAAATTTTGAAATGCCACCACTCATCTCTATAGCCTGTTTAATGGTTTGTCTAATCCTATATTAAATTTATTCAAACTACCATTTCCTTAACGTCATATGGAAATTTGTTCCAACAATCAGTTGCTCTCTCTGGTTGAAAAGAAGCTTTCACATATCTATCCTACAACCATTTCAATTTAAGTTTGTATTCTCTTATATGCAGGGGCATTCCAAAGGTATGTGATACCTGGGTGTCAATTGAAATTTGGCACCCACCCACCTTTAAAATTTTCTTCATATGTGTATGCAAGTTTCAGGTTTTCAGGCACCCCTTGAACATTGGCCCCTGCCTTCAGCAGTGCATCCATTGCACCGTCGGGGTGGCCCGCCCCTGCTTATGTGTGTTATGTGTCCATGGAAGAGTAAGGCTACCATCAACATTTAGTTTATTTAATTCATTCAAAACCAATTCTCCTTGCAGATGCCTGTATTCCAGATGCTTCAATTTGCACAACTCAAGTCTTTCTTGTTAAGATTACATTTTTGTGTCCCAACCAATCTCGTTGCTCTTCTCTGCACCTGTTCCTAATCATCTTCTTGTCCCTTGTGGTAAAATTTCCAGTATTATTGACAAAATTTGAGAACTGCACTTCTTTGTACTCTTCCAAGAACTTCATGTTGAAATGATGTTCAGTACCCCCCACCCATCTGTTTCATTTCCACCACCTTGAGTGTGGTACCACACAGTTGGTACATTATTCCGGGATTACAGCTACCATACCTTGCATTTATCAGTATTAAACCTCAACTGTCGCTTTTCTGCTTACCTTCCTAATTTTTCTAGTTGTAGCATACCCTGATTCCTCTCATTAACTACCCTGCCAACCTTTGTATCATCTGCAAATTTATATATTAAGCCTGATATGCCTTCATCATTATCATTGATAAATATTCAAAACAACAATGGGCCCAGCACTGAACTCCGGGGGGGAGGACTCCACTAATAACATTAGTCTAAGAAGAGCAGTGCCCATTGATTACTGCTGTTTGCCTTTTACCACTCAACCATCCTCTTATCCGCAGCAGTAACTTGCCTCTAATGCCACATGTCTTCACAGTCTGTAAAGTGAACATAAGTTCAGACCTTAGTGCTGAGTCAGTGCCAGATTAAGGTAAGCACTAGCAGGGCACTTGCCCGAAATACCAATCTTTAAGGGCTACCAAAAACAGAACAATGTGGCAAAAAAAATATATCCTTAGTAAAGGGCACCTAAAAATCCTTCTGCCCGTGGTATGGAAATACCTTGGTCGATCTCTGTGCTGAATACTTGTCCTAGGGCTTCACTGGGAGCAGAATGAATTTGCATTATCAAAAAACGGAATACAGTAAAGCATATAAATTTTATTTTATTGAACTACTGCACTGAAATAGTTCCCTCATGTCTACAATATTGAACATCCTTAGCACATTGTTGGAGAGTAAATATTCTGAGAGAAGAGAGCAAAGTCAAAAGGAGTTGGCCAGAACTTTTGTATCATTGACATTATATTAGGGTAGACTTTCAGGAAAGCTGAAAAATGGATGAGACAATTGGCAAAACTATATATTAGCAAATAGAATTTAGGAGGAATGTAGAATAAAGGATTTCATTTGAACATGAATAATTTCAGTGACACAATTTGAGTAACTTCCGCTCATCTCTTCTACAACTTTCTTTTCTCAGTTTGAATTTATGCCCCCTCAGGTGTGTAATCTGAGCAAGAGCATTACTCAGGGTTTACTGCTACCCATATGCAGTACTTTGCATTTTTCAGTGTTAAACTTCAATTGCCAGTTATAATTATCAAGAGTAAGAATCCCATCAGCACTGAGCTTGCTCAAAAAACCATTCAAGGCCTTACACCACAATCAGATCACCTTGCAGGTGCCTAGCCTCCTCCAGACACTGTAATTTGCAGATTTTAAGACTTTCTTGGTAAGAGAAGCCCTGTGATCCAATCGCCAATCTCCTTTACCTCTGTATTTTTCTACATCCTTCCAAAAATGAGGACTCCAGATCTGTATGCAGTGCTGAAGGTGTGGCCTGACTCAATTGCCTTATACAAGGGGATAGTCACATTCTTATCCCTGCTAGAAAAATTCCTGTATATCATTGACAAAACTCAATGAGCTACTCTTGCAGCCTGTCTGCACTGTTCAGAACACTTCATAACTAACTGCACAATTCCCCCAGGTCTTTATTTTTCATTCTCCACTTGCCTGAGTGGAGAATGAAACTACCGCACAGTTTATACATTACTCAGGGTTTACTGCTACCCATATGCAGTACTTTGCATTTTTCAATGTTAAACTTCAGTTGCCACATCTCAGCCCATCTGCTCAACTTTTCTAGATGCCGTTGCAGTAGCATACTGTTATTAACAACCCTGCCCACCATCATATTATCTGCAAACTTTGACATTAAGCCTGATATTGTAGGGTTGTAGAGCGGATATCATCTTTTAAGGGCACTAAAGGTGATATTGTTGTATACGTTGGCGCTAATGATATCAAGATTAAGAAAACGGTGTAATTACTTAACAAGTACAGGTCACTGTTGAAAAAAAGCCGTGAATTAGGGTTGAAATTGAAAGTGTCTGCAATTCTGCCCAGACACGATAGGAGGGAGTATATGATTAGAGCCTTGTCGATAAATTCAGCCCTGGAAGGATTATGCAAGGCTCAAGGGGGTAGAATTTTTTTCAGCCTGGTCTGAACTTGTTAACAGGAGAGACAGCTTCTACAGGGATGGGATACACTTAAATAGAAAGGGTGCAAGAATGTTTGCTGATGCTATCGAGGCAGTGTTAGGTGGATCGGAAAACTGCTAGCTTGGGGGGGGGAATACAAGGACTAATAGATTAACAGTGCAAGAATCACTTTCACCAGTAGCCACTGGAAGTGATTCTTGCACTGCTTCTATTGGAATGAGCAGCAGCCTGGAAAACAAGATGCGGGGTATTTCAGAGACTGCTGGGAGTCATTGGAGTACAAGTAAACACGTGTTGTTAGGATAGCTAAGAATAGGAATAGGTGCCTGTATACTTGCGTATACACCAATGCTAGGAGTTTGGTAAATAAATTTCAGTTATTGCTCAAAACATCAAAGGCAGATATTGTTGGGATATCAGAGACATGGTGTCACACGGATATATAAGGAATGCAGGACTGAAATTTGGGGAGTACAATGTATACAGGAAGGGAGGAGGGATTATGCTATTAGTTAAGAAACACATAAAATCCAAGGAAGTGAAGCCATTCAACATCACTGGACAGTGCAGTGTCGAGTCAGTTTGGTGTGACATAAGCACTGGGAGATCAAAATTGAGAGTAGGAATATGTTATAGGCCTAATGAGTCCGATGAATATAATAAGAAACTGTACGTGGAAATAGAGTGGGCCAGTAAATCAGAGAGTCTTATAATGAGGGATTTTAATTTTCCAGATATATACTAGAATTTGTGGGTAGTTCACTCACACACTATCAAGGCTTTTGTGGATTTATTGGATGATTGTTTTCTACATCAGCATGTTCGGGATTCAACTAGAGGGAGCAATACTCTTGATCTGATTATCAGTAGTGATTCTTCATGCATTAAGAATCTGCAGATAAAGGAACCACTAGGTGGCTGTGATCAGTGTGCTGAAGTGGGATTTACTCAAAGAGGTAACTTTTCCCAGTTCATT